>NW_024582073.1:12856252-12882134 GCF_017639235.1 Corvus kubaryi
CTCCTTCTCCTTCTCCTTCTCCTTCTCCTTCTCCTTCTCCTTCTCCTCCATTTGCTCCCATTCTTACATTCTGCTTATCTCAATCCACAAGTTTCACTTTTTATTCTCCTCACAAACCCACCAGGATGCTAGGTAAGTGAGCAAGCAGATGCATGCTGCTAAGTTGCCAGCTGACCTTAAATCACAACAGGAACCTACTTTCTAAAGCACCCAAATACTCAAATCAGTCTGCTCATTTCTTTTGATATTTCCTATCAATTAGGAAAAGGAAACTGATTTATCACCCTTTCCCATTCAATACATTTTACTTTTGGACTGCAAAAAAAAAAGACAACCTCTACTTGCTTTTGTCTTCAACTAACCATGTTCCCCAAATTGCTTAACCTTTATCTCCTTCTGGTATTTCTTGCATGAGAAAAATTAGATTCTTGGAAAGCAACTGTTTTAAAGAAAAATACACATTGTTTCAGAGAGTGACATAAGGAGGAGGTGCAGAAAAGGCATAAGTTTGTGAATGTTGTTTAGGCCATGCTACAATAAAATAAGACTATCTTGCTTTGTAAATAAACCTGAAGCATTTAAAAAAATAGGTACTTCAAAAGAAACATCAGATTGACATTAAGATAATTGTTTTGAAAGTGCCTCTTATTGTATTGTAAATGAGAACTAAAAAATTCTATCCTCCTTTCAAAAATGAAGAATTTTTCCTAAACTTGGTGAGCTGAGACTTGAGTGTGTCACTGGCATTGGTGAGAGTATGACTGTAAATGCTGTCTGAAAGGGAAGAGGAAATCAGTCCTTACTACAGAGAAAAAGTGTTGATATTTATCAGAACTTTGACTTAGAGGGTAAACTTTTGGATTTCATTAAGTACATTATTTTCACTAGTTACAGATTATGTCGTCCTCATCAAACTTATCGCAAACAGGTAATTTTCTTCTTTCAGAGGAAGCTGGGAAAACTCTTCAAACTTTCTCCCTTTCCCTTAATTTTGTTTTGCATATGCTTAACAGCATATGCAGCAGAAAGCAAGAGACTGAAGAAAAATCAGGGAACAGAAATTTTCTTTCCATTTCAATGAGAAATGTCGAGAACATTTCCTGCATTTTTTCTCATGTTGAAATACATTCTAAATCATTAATTGTACATTCTTGTTTCTTTATGGCAAATTACCCAATGGTGTAACAGACTGAAAATTGCACTATGTATTTGCAACACATACCAAATGTTACTAAACTGAGATTTAGATTGAGAACAATAAACTGAGATGTAGGTCATTACAAAGAGATAAACTGTGAGAACTCAACCTCTGATTTCCCATTTAGCCTATAAAATAATGTTTAAAAATTGGCTGAATATATTTATCTGAAACAAAATTTCTATTGAGTAAGAAAGAGGGTGTGGGAAAAAAATAGAATTAATTATTGACTACGCATTTTGAAAATTAGCCCTAAGTTTGGTATTGAGCAGGTTTTGGTTTAACCTTTCAGAGACCCTCCCAATCATGTTGGATATTACTGCAATAGCTTTCAAATTATAAAAAGTGATTGCCAGTCAAATATTTTCTGTGGCCTGGGATTTGGTTGGAGGCTTTTTGTTTGATCTCCAGTGGAAACAGAGTAACCAACATCTGAACATATTAGCCATTTTTTGGTGAACAGTTTTAAGAATACCTGTGTTGCACTGATAATCCTCATATTAATAAATATAATGAAAACAGCAAGGGATTTTGCAATTAGGTTTCATATTAAACATTTTGTACTATATTGAATGCTAACTAATTTTATGTCTCACCATAGTACTTTGGTAGGACTTGAGTGACCTATGGTTGATTTTAAATTGTTCCTTGTGCTATGGGCACTGTTCTGTCAGATGATTATACTTTTTTTTTTCTTAAACCTTGGAAACACTTAGTAAATGTTAGGCATCTGAAGAGAAATTAGAAAAAAATTAGTTGAGGAATGACCAGGAATAATTGGGAAAATTCAGCATACCCCTACAGAATAATTGCCCAGTAAGAGCACCCTGAGAAAAATTCTCTTGTCAAGGTACTTACTTTCCTGCTTCCACCCATACACCAGAAAATTCAGTTTCTTGGCATCTTGAAAAGCTTGAAGTACTGTTTAATATATTTTTGTTCTTCACATCTCTTCATTCATTCCTTTCCAACTGCTCTGAAATGTATGAGGTGGCTTGCAGTACCCTCGTTAGAATTTATGCTAAATTCCAAAATTTACACATCTGTTCATAGGTATTCAATGAGGTATTTTTCTCCTATTCATCTGTCTGTCCACCACATTGCATATGTGATTGTATATTTCCCTCTTATGCATAATATCTGTGAATAAATATTCATTTATTAAGACTGATAATTCAGAGGTTTCATATTGTATGTGCAGATTTAACAGATTATTGTAATCTGAATGCACTCATGGGAGAAGTGAATTAGGAGGTCTTTAGGTTCACCTTTAGTCTCTCCCCCATTTCCTTACTATTGTGTTTGTACTTTTTGAGGAATGGAAGTGCATGTGTCTGTTGCTACTCAACAGCCATGCCACCTCTCTATTTCAGCTGTCCTTCAGTCCACCCAGTTCTGGTTTTGCCATGCAGTACAGAGAAGAGACTTCCCTCTTCTAAATCACATTTGGGCTTCATTCGGTCTTGAAGACATTTTTCTTAGCATACGTGTTTCCAGAAATGTTTTAATCTTAAAATTTTTCCCTTTTAAACAACTAAAACTGCATGGATTGGCAGTTTGCTTGAAAGAACTCCCAGACTGAGTACATAGAATAACCCAGAAAAGAAATCTTCAAGCAAAATAGAAAGAAGTCCATGACTGATATCCACTGTGAGCAAATAGTAGTAGAAAGGAAAATGTTTCAGTCAAAATTCAGATCACTTAGTGCTGTCTATGTCAAAACCAATTATTCGAACTTCATTCTGTAGTAGATAGCTAGCGCAAATGGTTTTGTAACAATGTAATGTAATAATGTGCCAAGCAAAAAGTCCACTTTTAAAGCAGATTGTGCAGCAAGTATAATTGCAGTTACCTGATGGATGCCCTGGTGTACATATGCTTTCTATCCAAAATTTATACAATGATACTCTTAGGCACTGCCATTAGCATACAACAATTCGTTGTACGGTATCACAATCAAAGAGAGAGAACTGAAAAGAAAAAAAATACCTGTCTTATTGAAGTACTGTTATGAAGAATGGATGTAGAATGTTCTGTTTATTAGAGATCTTTTCCACTACAATGAATTTGTACAGGGATATGTAAGAGTGTTTTCTTGATCTATCAGCACATTTTTAGGTTTGATGGCAATAAGTAAAACCATTTACCCTGCAAATAAATAAAGCTAAAATTATAAATTTTCTGTCAGGCAATAGGAAGATGACTAGTGTCTTCAGATGTTTTGATTATACTATCCTCTCATTCCGAACTCTATTGGAAGTCTTTTGTATAAAGCAGTCCTTCATAGACGCATATGACCAGTAAGAAGTACAGAACTGAACTGTCAAATATGTGATAAAGATGCAGAATGGCAAAATTATGATTTATTAAGGCATATTTTTTCCTATATTTACAACAGCTTAAGACCATGAAATTTAAAATTCTAGTAATTAAAATATGGACTTAAAAAAGAGGTAATTTTAAAGCCTCTCTTGGGAGAAAATTTTAGTTACTATTAGCAGTTGCTCAAAAAAAAACCAACTTTGACATAAAATATCATATCATATCTTTCATGCTGAACCCAAATTAAGAAAAACACTGTTTAGTACATTGATTTAAGCATCTAACTCCATTATAGCTCAGAGTATAAGAGACAACAGAAGACAAGAAGAAGCGTGACTGTTGATGGATGTTACAGAAAAAAGATTTTAAAAGATATGGTGTGCTGGTTTCAGCTGGGATAGAGTTCGTTTTCTTCACAGTGTCTGGGATATGGCTGTGTTTTGGATTTGAGCTTAACACAGGGTTGATAACATAGAGATGTTTTTGCTATTGCTGTATTGTTATACACAGACCCAAGGCCTATTCTGCTCTTTGTGCTGCGGTGCTGGTGAGGAAGTTGGGGGTGCCTGGGAGGCTGGGAGGAGACACAGCCAGAACAGGTGACCCAAACTGACCAAAGGGATATTCCAGACCGTGTGACATCATGCTCAGTGTATAAAGGGGGGAAGAAGGAGAAAGAGGGGGACATCTGTTCTTTGTCTTCCCAAGTCACCGTTACCTGTGATGGACCCCTGCTCTTCTGGGGATGGTTAAAAACCAGACTGCCCATGGGAAGCAGTGAATTAATTCCTTGTTTTGCTTTGCTTGTGTGTGTGTGGCTTTTGCTTTCCCTATTAAACTATCTTTATCTCAACCCACAAGTTCTTTATCTTTTACCCTTTTGATTTTCTCCCTAATCTCACTGGTGAGGGAGTGAGCAAGCAGCGGTGTGGGGCTTGGCTGCTGGCTGGAGTTAAACCATGACAAATAGGAACTAAAAAGATGTATTTTATGTATTTCTACGGTGATTCATGAATAGAGGAAGTAGAAGGGTAGATACTAGCTCAAATCTGATTGTGTGATAAAACAGGAGCTAGCAATTTTCCAATAAATGTTTCTGCTGCAGGAATGTAGCATGGATAAAATTGCAAGCAAATAAAAAGAGACCTCAATAGCACCTAACAGTAGAGAAGCTAGAGACATTATAATGACAAATTGAGATGGATCTTCCATGGTGGGTAACAGCACTACAAGAGAGCATTAAAAGGTGTTATACATAGGGCCTTAAGAACGTTTTTCCAGGAAAGAAAACAAATCCCAAAATTGCAGAGGTCTACTTTTTGTTTTAATCAGAAGTCCTTCGTTTTTCTCTCCTTCTCTGTCCATCACTTTGTACCAGCATGAGAAATCCATTTCAGTGTTCTTAGTTTCACTATGTCATGTTGTTCTTTCACTTGAAACTTTTTACAACAGAAATATTTTCATGACTCTTCATAAAGAATTAATCCGTATCACAAGCAAACTGAACTCATTTAAACAAGTGATGAAATCAAATTATATATTGTTTTTCAGTATTCCAGTAACTGTGTTGTTCAGCTTCTATTTTTTGCTAGTACATTCAGGATCATTTCAATTAATCAGTTAAATATCATCGAAAATAATTTGAAATGCTTCCAACTAAGCTGAACAAATTCCTGTTTAATCAAGAATTTTTGAAGTGCTTTTTCCTTTGTTCCCTAATGGGGACTTGCCAGATACATATTCTGTTTAATCCACCAGTATGTGATGTTATAAATATATAGATTGTAAGTATTTTAAAATCTAATTTTATTTAACTTTTTTTTTTAATTAACTAGATATATATCACTAAAAGATGTAACATCCCAAACTCTCAGGAATGAGCACTGCTGACTGCACATATTCTAAGATGATATACATAGTACACAGTATGTGTAATTCATTCTGAAATAAAGTATAAAATTTAGGAACATATTTTATTGTCATTAAACAAAAATATAGAACTGGGTTTGGGACAGAGATATTCAGCAGTGTGATAGACCTTCCTTTGAAGAAAGGGTATGGTCATTTCTATTCTTAAGATTTCTTGAATTAGATACACAGCAATGTGTGAATAGAGATGGCCAGTCTCAAACAGAATGCACATAAACCTGTATCGGCATCACACAAAATTACAAAGAGAGTAGAAGATACAGCTGGAGATACAAACTATCAGTTTTATGTCTCTCTGGGTAAAACAACTGCCAAGAAAATGGAAAACCCATCAGGTGTGAGAAGCCACAGTGGAACAGCATTGTGAGGGAGAGGAAAATCAAATATATCTGTTCCAGAACTGACAGCAGAAAACAGGATGTCTGTGAGGTCTCCACATTCTTCATCTGTGGGTAACTACATACACTACAAAAAGAGTTTTAGAGAAATTAGCAGGGGTAGTGATGTATATAAGTGATGTATATGAATAGTTAAAGAGATAATGGGAAGAGGAATGAACTGGAGTAATTTTTCTTTATTTAAGCAATTGATATAGTTGGAAAAAATGGACAAACTTCTGCTATATAAAATTAAAATAAAACTACTCTCCATAAAACTTTTCTTTTAGAGAATATCATAGAATCACACAATGCCTTGGGTTGGAAGGGACCTTAAGGATCATATAGTTCTAACCTCCCTGACACTTTTCACTAGACCAAGTTGCTCAGATATGTGGAAGTTTAGTTCATCACTTGGTTTTGATATAAGAATAGATGATACAGAACTTCTCAAACTTGTTTGTAATGTACCATAACATTTTCTTTATGCACACTTGGACACACAGGTATAATAGAGCCATTTGAAATAGTCTTGTGACACACATGGATAAATTAGAATCACAGTAGCTCTCCTAATCAATACACCTTATAACAAAAACATTTCTAATGATGCATTGCTCTGTATTTAAGAATTTATTAGAGTAAGAAGGAGCAAGAAATATATACCTGAGTCCTAAATATTTCATCTTTGATTAAAAATGTTTACTAGGGCTGTCTTTTATAAATATACATTAGAGGAGCCTGTGGTAGAAGAGGTTGTGGTCTCAGTGCTGTCTGTTGCAGCAATAAGGGCAGTAAAACCTTAGGACATCATTAGGAAATGCCCATGAGGAGTAACTCTTGAATAGATCATATCATCTCTTATGATCTTTCCACTACAGTGTCAAGGTAGAGGTGACTATCAGCAGCAGAATAAGTCATAGGAATATTTTGAAATAATTGAATCTGAAGACTTATTTATAGAATTAAATCAGATCAGCACAATCACATAATTTTGGTCTTTCTGAGTAATGGCATTTTTTAATTCAGGCTTTGCTCAGTTATAAGCTTTAGCAATTCTAAGTAAACAGTATAATGAAAGAATGTAAATATGGTATTTTCTTTAAGACTGATGAAAATATATATTTAAATATATTTTCACTAGTCTGCCTCAATATGTTTTGCAAAAATAATTTAAAAATTGACCTTCTATTATTTGTTGTCCCCAAATTTTAGGCTCTTTATTTATCTTTAAATTCTATATAATTATTATGGTCGCTTTCTGATATTATTCTTCCATTGATATTTTGGATAATATTTGTCAGTATAAATGGATTCAAATTTAAATCCTAGACTGGAAAACCCTAGAGCAGTAGGAAATATTTCTTCTGTCAATAAAAAAACCCTCCTAACAACCTCAAAAATACTTAACCAGGGCTGTCTTAAATTTCTCTAAAAGTGAATTAAAATTTCAGCTCTATTTACTCAGAAAATTTGGCAAAAGTGGCTGCAGATACAAACAAAGTTACTTAAAATAGACAAAGGGATTGAGTGCACCCTCATCAAGTTTTCAGATGACTCCAAGCTGAGGGTTCGGTTGACACACCTGAAGGAGGGGATGCCATCCAGAGGAATCTGGACAAGCTGAAGAATAGGGTCCATGCAAATCTCATGAGGTTTAACATGACCAAGTATAAGGTACTGCACCTGAGTCAGGACAACCTCTGTATCAACACAGGCTGGGGGATGAACAGATAAAGAGGAGCCCTGTTGAGAATGACCTGGAGTCATTGGTGGGTGAAAGGCTGGACATGACCTTGCCATGTGCACTCACAGCCCAGAAAGCCAAACACATCCTGGGCTCCATCAGAAGCAGCATGGGCAACAGGGCAAGGGAGGGCATTCTGCCCCTCTGCTCTGCTCTCCCGAGACCTCACTAATGTAACTGCATCCAGTTCTGTGGTCCACAGCACAGGAAGGAGATGGACATACTGAAGTCCAGAGGAGTGCAACAAAGTTGATCAGAGGGATAGAGCACCCCTCCTATGAAGACAGGCTGAGAAAGTTGGGGTTGTTCAGCCTGAAGAAGGCTCTGGTGAGACCTTATAGCAGCCTTTCAGCACCTAAAAGAGGCCTACGAGAAAGCTGGGGAAGGTTTTTGCCTAAGGCAAGTAGTACTAGGACATGGAATAAAGGCTTTAAACTGAAACAGAGTAAGCTTAGATTTAGATGTTTTCTGTGAGGGTGGTGAGGCACTGGAACCAGTTGCCAAGGGAAGTTGTGGATTCCCTATCCCTGAAGGCTGTGTTCTGCCACTGAACTTCACTGTTGAGTGGAAATTTTTTTTCTTTTGTTTTGCTAACAATAAAACCTATAACAGCCAAGAAATGAAAATTTGTATTTGATGGACCTGTACAATGACTATTTAACTCACAATCTGTTTTAATGGCATATAAACTGTGGATTCATGACACAGGAATTTTACCAGTTACAGATCTGAATTCAAAATAAGATGGTTTATTTTTATTTTATTTAGATAGTGTTAATTCTCTTTTGTGTTTAAGAGGCCCAGCAGAAAATTTCTCCTTTTTATATAATGCAGAGAGAAAAGAAAATATCTTGTTTGATATTATTATGGATGAATCCGTATAACTACAGGTTTAAATCTGTCAGTCCTGCACTAATGAGACAAAAGACTGTTTTCAATGAAGATGCTGTTAAAAGCAAAATGAGTGCTGCAATGGTCTTTTAGCTCTAATTGTGTTGTACTGACATTTGGTGTAATTATATGCAGTTGAGTATAATTTTATCTTTCATGCCACTCTAAGAAATTCTGAAGTAAATTGTGGTAGCTATCTGTTTTCAGATGAGTTTGATCACTTTATTTTACCCCAGTCTCAGAATTTAGTTAGAGAGGTCTGAAACCCTGTATTTATCATAATCTGCTTCGTTTGTTCAGTCCCCATGCGGCAATTCCAATTAGAATTTTATCAAAGTCGTCCTTAAAGCTATAATGATAATCCTTTAGCATCTATCTGGATTAGGTCTCTGTTTTATTCTACTAATGAATACTCTAGAGGGGTCTGGGCAATTTTACAGAACAAATTAACCTTAGAGCATAGCCATTTAAAGTATTCATTATACTGGACACCTGCAAAGTGTACTGGGCTTAAATGCAATTTAATGCACCCTTCTAGGCCTGTTTTAAAGTATCCTGAAGAGAGTATGAATAAGATGATATTTAAATTATGATGGTTAAAATGGGGTTTTTTTCTAGCATTTTCAATAAATATCAGATGTGCTATATATGAAATACCACTTTTGGAATACATCAAATATCATCATGTAATTGCACCTTTTGAAATCTAAAATGAAAAGTTTCAAAACAGTGAAATCTGAAATGAATGTCTCTTCAATTCCACCTTTGTATATAGCACGCCCAAAACAAATGTCCTACATGTAATACATTTTGTTTCTGATTCAAATACTCCTATTATTGCAAAAATACATGCACTGTAATTCTTAAATAGGCCATAATGGAAAGGGATTGAGGAAGAGAGGGCAAAAGAACAGAGGGAAATGGAAAAGCTAATTGGTATTCTCTGTTTTCAACTGTTCATATCCCCAAGCCTCTCCCTTTTATTTTTTTTAATTTAAAGTCAGAGTCTCTTCATTATCTCATTACACTACAATTATATTCCAGTGCCAAGGACCAAGAATGATTCATTTGCATTGTTCAGCAATCTAAACATTGCCACTAGAACAAAACGCAAGCTCAGTCTGAATACATCAGACACTGCTTGCATGACTATTGTTATCATACTAATTCAATAGGCAAATAATTTGGTCTTTACTAATAGTTATGAGAGTTAAATGAATAGACTTTATATTTTAATATCTTAAGCCTGCTTCTAAAAACATGAACATCTTTATCTATATAGGGCCAAATTTTTTTAATTCCATATTATAAATCTTGCTGGCAACACTACATTACAGGAAAACTTGCTGCATCCTTGGATAGAATGAGACAAAAAATGCAAACAAAACCCAAAAGCATTCAGCTTTGCATATTTACTTAGTTTATTTTGGAGCAGAAAAACTTTAGCAAAAACAGAAGTGTATACTTAGTGTGTAAAAGCATATGTGTAAAATCAAGCCAATAACTGTTTTCTTCATTGAAATCCCAAATAACCAACTGTGGTAGAAGACAGTGACAAAACTGAAAGAACAGATTAGGCTAGGTTGTCCAAATTCAGAAGGCATTCGGTGGGAAAACAGCGGAGCTCCAGGATCAAGAATTTCTGAATAAAACTTATACAGTTATCCTAAAACCTCTGCTGGCAATTTTGCTCAGGCCTGAAAAAACCTACTGTGATCTCAAAAATGATTTTTCAGTCAATAAATCCTCAAACTTTGGTTTATATAAACAATATAAATTTTCCACATGCTGTCTTTTGCGTTTTTTTAATAAGCTATGTATTTGTATATATGTAAGTATATTTTAGCTATTAATTTATATCTATTAATCTGTTTCTAGAATTTACAGGGATTTTTTCAATGCCTTCTAAAAGATTATTTTCATCCTCTGCTGCTGATGAAGTAATGAAATGGTTCATACTATTTTCATTCACCCGCTCACAGTGATACAATAGCCACTATTCTGCAAAGTACTGCACTGAAATCTGTCACTAATAAAATCTGAGTTGCAGTCAAGATTATAGTTATTTGTAAGTATTTTGGGTTTGTGACTAATGTGATATACTTGTAAAGTCCTAATATAGACACAGCTGAGTTAGTTCAGGTACTGTGACATGTAAATTAGACAAGCATGAAGATGAGACAGCTGTGACAGCTGTGTAGACATGACAAGGGGGGATTTAAAGTGGGTTTGCAGAAAAAAAAGAACCGCATTACTCAGTGACATAACCTGAAATTTATTTACTAAGGAGCATGGGTTTAGCAGGTGAATAGAAATGTCCATTACAAATTCTCTAGTATAAGATTTCTATTCTATGGCACTCACAACGTGACAAGGACCATGTCTCCCCAGCCCTGTTTAGATAGCCAGCATAGCCCAGGTAAACAGCAGTTACTGAACAATATTTTGAGTCCTGGATGATATTCTGGCCCCTACCTGTTGCCCACACCCAGAGCTCTTTTCCCCCTGCCCCCAAAGGCTATTATCTTAACAGTATATTTCTTTAAAATTAGATAGTTAGAGTAAGTCACCAATGATTTTGCTAGTTTTATAACTCAAGGCCAATTCCTTTGGCTTTCCCTATATTTAAAACCAGTTACTGCTTGTTTCCAGTTATTATCACCTGCTGGTTTCCTATTCCAAATGTGCTAAAAAGATGCTAAGTCATTGCTTCAATGCTATCTTAGCTCATACCAGAGTACTTTAGAGTTAGAAATCAGCAGATGATACCTTGGCCTCGTTTCATTACATTAAATGTTCAGGAAGTTTTTAGTTCATAACAAAGATATAATCAAAAGTGGAACACAACCAAACCCACCTTTATACCACACCTGATCTATATATTTTCTGCAATAGAGATAGCTTCATGCATGTACATAGAGGAATTTTTAAATTTAACACAGCTTCGAGTTTCTTTCTCTTTCTAGGAGAATTTCTAAGGCTTTCTAAGGCATGCAGGCTCAGGGCCACATCATCATACCACCACCACAACTGAGAGTAAGACAAAAAATTTTAGCTAAGGTCTGACAAAATATTTGGATTTGCCCAGGCTAGAGTTGTACTCCTGTTGGCTGTTTTTCATTTATATTCAATTAAAAGTATCATTGTTTCCACGTTATTTCGATCAAACCATCTTTCCTATTTTTTTCAGTCAGAAACTATTCAAAAAACCTCAAAACCCACACTGCTTTCCCAGCTGCAGATAATACCTTATCAATTAAATTCTATGGAAATATTATATAAATCTGACTAATGGCATTCTAAAGGTATTAAATATCCAAGTTCTGTTTTTTCTGAGGAGTACACAGTTAGTGGGAAGTCAGTTACCATATCTTCCTTGGTTCTGATCTTAGTACACTCTAGAAATACATTCAGCCTATTCAAGAAAGTAGTATAATATCTACAACAGCAGTACAAAATTAGGCATATCTCAGTTTTCTCACACATTTCGTTGTCTTTCTCTTTACACCAGGTATTCCTTCTTTTATTTTCTGCAAGTTTCATCAGGGCATGGATTGTTATCCTTATGAATTTTTCCTGAGGATAATGTGTTCCACCGCCCATGTGATAGCTTTTTAGTGATACTTCTATGGAATACAAAGGCTTTACATGATGTTAGAACTTGTCCAGTTCCCACTGTTTCTCTAGGAGGCAAATAAGTTCTATTTTTTCTTCTGATTTCAAATGACTCATTGTCTCTGGGTGTGCCTTGACCATAAATCTTTGTTCCTCAATGCAAAACAGAGAAAAAAATAAACATCATTTTGGAAGGACTAATACTGTTATGCTGTGGCCTCTTTTCAGCAAGAATGTAGCTTTCAGCTAGGGGACACTGAGTATAAAATTCAATTGTGTAAATGTAGACTACATGAGGTGCTCTACAGTGTCTGAAATGAGGTCAGTAGGTATGACACAAGACCTACAGGATAACCATACTTTAATAAGGTAACAGGTGAAGGACTAATGGATCTGAAAACCTCTGAAGCTGCAATGGTTACCTGTGTTTAGGCAGCTGACTCCCACACTCAGCTGATTTGAAAAGCCAGTGCTTGACAACTGTCCTGAGCTGAGTCAAAATGAGTTGTAAATAATCATGAATAATAACTTCTTAGTCTTCAGACCAGAGCTTTTATTTTTATTTTTCTTTAATTAAGGTAATAATACAAAGTATAAAAATCACAGAAAACGTACCTTTGTTATGACTATGCTGGAGCAGTATTTCTTTCAAGTTTCTTCACTTACACCAGTTTTCTTAGACATTCTGGCACGTACACATTTAAGATCCTCTGTCACTGCATTTCATCAGAGACTTATTAAATAATCCCATCTGTCTGAAGCAATAACTAGTACAGGAATAAAGTGATTATCTATTGTTACCTGATTTGCACTTCCTCTAAATCTAATGAATTTAAACACACTCTATGTGGTGTAAAATATCACCATAACATTAAGAAGCTGTCATTTAAATATGTTCATACAATATCTACAATTCAAACTCAAATGTTTTGTGATATAAAAACTGGTCACTTAATGCAGCATGGAGAAGCAATTTGAACTAAAATGAGAAAAAAATTAAAATGTTGATTTTAAACTGACTTGAAGGTACAGAGGGTAAG
The DNA here is from genome assembly GCF_017639235.1 of Corvus kubaryi. Lineage (NCBI taxonomy): Eukaryota > Metazoa > Chordata > Aves > Passeriformes > Corvidae > Corvus > Corvus kubaryi. Next base: position 12,869,372 of record NW_024582073.1, read on the forward strand.
TAACAAATGAGAACATACTTGCTACTGGTATAAAAGTTGTTCCACATTGTGCATATATAGGGGTGGTGAGCCTAAGGCACAGACAAAATCACAATTAAAATCTTATAGGAAAAATAGGCAATTAGATTGGAGCTTGAAGCCTACAATATTTAGAAGTCTACATTCTCAGAAACTGCCCAAGATAATTGTAATTTCAGTCACCTACCTGGCAATTATATGAGAGTTGAATTTATTCAGTCATTGGACTCAGTTCATTCCAGAGGCCAGTTTGAAAAGCCAAGATTATTTTTTAATTTTTGTTGCCGTGTGGTAGAGAAAAATAAGGACTCTTACTAGAGTACAAAGTGCCTGGTTCTGGTCACATAATTTCTTGGTTTACACATCAGATGGGCCCAGCTCCACCCATATCCTCCTACTTGCTTCTACACACACATTTTGTGATCCAGCAAGTATCACTATGTGTTTGTCCAAAGCTGACTTTTAGGAGTGAAAGTACATGTCCATATCTCTAGGCTGTGGAGTGGAAAAGTGTATTTACACTGCAGCAGTGCCCATGAAGTGCACTAGCAATGCATGCTTGTCAATGTCCATATCAGAGAGACAAGGGATGCATATCTGACCTCTGTAGGACAAGACTGACATGGGGCAGAAAACTAGTCATTATTTTGCACTACTTTCACTCTTGTTCCAATTGAATGAATAATTTCAAGTTTTGAAAACAACATTCAGTATAGTAAATTTCCATTTAATACTAAAAAGCTACTTAGTTAACCACTAACTGTATTCAACGTAACAGCAACTAAAGTTGGGAAAAACCATTGTGACCAACTCCAGTAAATTAAATATGTGCGCAAAATATTTACTAAACACAAATGCAAAAGGAATGCAAAAGGCTTTTTCTTCACATGACTGAACACTATAGATGAGCTCAGGACAAAAATATTTAGGTGCAGTAAAATGTCTAATTCACATATCAAAATTTACTAAACTCTCCTGGGACAAAACTCTGGAAAACAGGGTAAAAGAAAGACTGGAAATTAAACATCAGTACCGATATTACTAATTTTTATTCCAAGGGCAAGGAGCTTGCCTCTGATCTGCCTCTCCTCTAGCATACTTATTAGACTACTAGTAGTAATGAAAGCACTCTAAAGAATTAATTAACCTACTATGTATAGCGCTTTGGAAGCTAAGATGAAAAACGAGAGGTGGCTGATGTTAGTCATCTGGCTCAGTATTTCACAGGAAGATTTTCAGATCCTGCCATAATGTACAATACACTACATAGATAACAAAACACCTAAACACAATTTTCAATCTGAAGATAATTCTTTGGGTGACTCACTAAATCTAAGAGATTTGACATGTCTGTCTATCTGCCTCTCTATTTTAGTGGAAAGCTTTCATCTCCCTCTTAATTTGGGCTGAGACATTCTGACTATTTGTTGTCACACCAATTGAAGGGCTACACAGAAGTAGTCCACAGCAGAATAAAAAAGAAAATGTTCATAGCAAATTGCACAAGACTATATTGCTTTTCCTCACCCACCTACAAAACTTTTACTTAGTAGTCTGCCCAATATTATTCCAGGACATTCAAAATTACATTTCAGTCAATGCTCCAAGCAGTGCCTGAAAACAGTAATTTACATTTTCTTGTCACTGGCTTTGGATTTTGGTTTTAGTTAATTCTTACTTAGCCGCTGATGCGCTCTTGAAGTCAGAATAACATTCCTGACCAAAACAAAAATATCTTCAAAGCTGTTTAATATATGAGAAAACTTTTTCAATCCTAGAGAGGCACAATAGAACCTTGTATTTGAGAAGAAATTAAAATTTAAGGAAAACAGTCTATCAACTATCAGTCCTATGAAATATTATTTATTAGGTGCACATTCCATTTTCAGAAAATAAATAGTATTCAAAAGATGAAGTAGATAAATGCTTTATTTATAAAATAGCATTTTGGCTTTCAGCAGCTGCTTTCCTTATATTGTCCTCTGAAGTTGGGGAAAACAGTAAGATTACAGCATAAATAAAATGTCTCTTAAACCTGCAGAGAACTTGAAATAGTATTTTTTCTGCTAAACAATGGGACACGTGATAATATTATTTGCAGAAAATGAACTTGCTGCAGTTGAATTTCAGACACCAATCTTCTCCACAAAAGGGAGAGAAGGGAAAAAATTTAATATGTATTTTCATGGTATGCACAGAAATACAGACAAAGAGGAGCCAAGACGAGGCAGTTAAAATTACACATTGAAAAATATGCATTACTTTCACAATCATATTTTCCAGTGAACCCTGGATTAAACTAGTCCAGCACTGGCAGAAGCTAGTGCTTAGTGCCACCATCTGTGGCTGTGTCAGTCCAGCATAACTGCTGCTTCCATTCCTTTTAAGTTTCATGTGCATTACTATTAGGTGCTTTACCGTTCCTTTTTTCTGCTTTCCTCAAATCATAATCTTTTTGGTCACTAGACTGCACACACTGTGCCTTGACATGGCCAATTGCAGTTGACATTTCCAGTCACCCAGGGTTAGCCCAGTATTAATTAAAACATTGTTCTAGACTAATAATTTTTCTTCATCATTGTAATAGATTTTATGCTATTTTTTAAATTCTACTTCTTTCAGAGAGAAATAAATCCTAAGCTTACATTCCTAAGCAGAAATAACAGGTTGAATTAGCAATCTGAGTGCCACTTAATGAAGTCCTTACATTAATCTTCCAATTCCATTTTCAAAACACCTAAAGCTAACATCTATACAGAAATAACTTTTGCAAATCTAAGTCTGGTTAAAACCCTAGTTGATCATTCAGTGCACTCAGAAGACACCTGTTATTTCTCACAAGCTCATGGGTCTCATTACCAACCAACATACACTTCTAATAAAATTCCCATGTTAAAGAGTAGATTTACTATGAAGAGCCACTTCTCAATGATTGTACATTCTGATACACCCCACTAATTCCCTAGCCATATCATATCAAGGTCATGCTTGCTTATCTTCATGAGAACAATTAGAGTTAATTGCTTATTGCCTCAATTACAACACCAAACCAGCTGAGAGCAAGTATTGGAACTTATTCCATCTGGTACCTCAGTCCCTTAACTGTGCCTACATGGAAACAGGGGAGATGTTTCTACATGCGTCAGTGATGCCATGATTGGAAGACACCGAACCAAATCCCCTTAACTTTATGTCAGTATAGTCTGAATTTCTTCATTATTAGTGAAAATCCATTATCCCTTAAAAGAAAGATGTCTGACAGGTTTAGATGGGCCAAGAGTCAAGGCAGACTTGCACTATTGTCTAGATTTCAAGAGATGAGCATTGAGCATATACTGCTTTTTGTGTTCTGAGTAACTGAAAATCTCTTGGAGAAAAAACCCTAGAGGCTCTAAGCCCATAACATCATTCCTGCAGCAAAAATGGAATTTAAATTTTGATTTTTCATGTCTCTTTGTACAGAGGGCAAAAGAGGATAGTATATGACTTAGGACCACTGAGCCTTTAGGATAAACTTTATTCCACCCTCAAAAAACTTACGGGTTTGTTCAAACATATTTATATGTACAGATATTCTTGTACCCATGTGCTTATAAAGTGCAGGCACTAGCAATATGGAGTTTGCTAGCTTGCAAATACAAGATTTACTAATATCACCAAATAATCAAAAGGGAATTGTTGACCTTTGTTTTGAGTAATTAATCCCTACAGGGCTGTAATTCTCTGCAAAATCTCCACTTCAGCAGTTTACATTATCATTTTCTCAAACATCAGTATCTCAGAAAGACTTCAGGTGTGACTGCTTTGCAGTACCCACCTTGAACTAGGTTATCATAGGCTATGTCTGTGAATTAGCTGTAGAAAGATGCCATGCACATTGTTTAGTAGCAAACAAAAAATTGTTTAAGAATTGTTTAGCTCAGGCTACCCAATTTTGCCATTATCAATTTTCATAACGTAAATGGAAAAAAAGATGTCTGACTGCAAATCACTTTTCCTGCAAGAAAGATATTCTGAGTTTCTTCTCACAAAATCTTATAAAAATTGTTTTCCTGTAAAATTCCCACAGAAGCGCATCTATATATAGTACTATATATATAGCTCAGCTGGAAATGGCTATTGTTTAGAACTGCATGTATTACTTTAGAAATCACCTAATGTGCTAGTCATCTTTACAGATTTTTCACCTAATCTCATGTGCTCAACAAGCTGTTTTTTCTACTAGTTCTAATAAATTTTGCTATATGTCACAACAAAACACAAAACTTATTATTTTAATATTAGCTTTCTACAGTACTACTTCAAGTTCTGAACTTCTGCTTTTAATGTGATTTTTTTCTAAACTAGCAATAGTGGTAGCACAGTAAGTTTTTCTTTTTCCTAATGAAAAATTAGTTGCTTAAAAGTTCAATTCTTTTCATAAATACAAATAAATAACATTTATTATTTCTCCTGATTCTAAATTCGTATAAACCTAATAGTTAGTACTTACACTTGGAAATGTAAAACTTTTCAATGATATTATTAATTAAAACTAATTAGTTTTATTAACTGACACTAATGTTTTCAATTCTAGTATAAAAATGGGTTTGCATTCATTCTGGTTGCCATGACAACAATATGGATTAGTCATCCTCCACCAGAACATTCTTGGAGCCTTTCATCATTTTGCAGTTCAAGTTTATTTGATAGAAAGGATCAGTATTTTAAATTCTTTATTTCCTTAACTTTGTTTTGAAGAGCCTGTTTTTATACCCTCTTGGGAAAATGTAGTTTGACAGGAAGAACCTAGTGAAAGACGGAGACAAATTATGACACGCAAAGCATAAACAGAAATGTTGTGTTCTTAAACAATTGAGTTCTAGTAATCTTGCATAATTATTGCTGTATCCTTTAAATTGTGGCAAAAGAGGCAAGTTTGCTGTCATATTCATTTTAATAAGATTTGTTAGAGAAGTTAGACCTTAAACATGGTAACGATCTTAATTGAAACAACCACAACAGAACGTTATATAGGCATCTAGAGAAGTGTTCATAAAAATTTGACCAAAAAAGAAAATATAATGAAAGACGAAACTGTTGTGAGTCTCTCTTAGAGATTTAATGTGATACATAATTTAAGAAGAATTAATAAAGTAATTCAGAAAATAGAAAATTTTTTACTTTCAGTTGTGCTTATTCTGTACTCAGAAGGCCAGATGTAGATGTATTGACTGTACTGCTATTAAGAAATTTTAGATTCAAGAAGTAGATTCACAGAAGTTTTGACATGGTGGTGTTAGATATTTTTCAGAATATGGTGCATGCTGAAGGGTAAATATTAAATATATTACATGCAAGATTTAAGCAGCACATTAGGGATTTACAACAGATTCCATCTTGAACTGATCGATAGAAAATGAGAAATCAGAATGGACCTGAAACCCTATACAGTTCAGGGTCTATAAATTTAATTCTGAGCTGTAAGAAGAATTTATTTTCAGATTTCTATTGCATCCTGAGATCCTCTTCTCAGATTAGATGGGCAACCTTTTCTTCTTGTAAAATGAGAAGACACTCTTTCTTTTAATTCTGTTGGTGATTGTGCCAGTCTTTTTATGTATCATCTCAGAGATTAGACCAGTGATCCAAGAAGGAAAAAGTCTGCCTTCTGTACAATCATCAGCTTTAGAGAATTTTTACCCATTGTTCTCAAATCCTTGAAGAGGATTTTGGCCTACTCATAGTATCTTCCCCATGCTGCTGAACTCTGCCATCCTGGGATGCATTTCAAGACTTAAGGGATCAGAGAGAAAGTGTGGGGGTGAAAGAGTCTAGAGATCTGAGACACAGGCTTGGCAGAATGGATTCTCTGGCTCCAGCTCTGTCAAGGAGTACTACAAGAAAGGTGCAGAGGGACTTCTTACAAGGGCATTTAGTGATAGCACAAGGGGTAATGTCTTTAAACTGAAAGAGGGTAGATTTAGATGAGACATTAGGATGAAATTCTTGTCTGAGAGTGAGACACTGAAGCATATTGCTCAGAAAAGCTTAGGATGCCCCATCCCTAGAAGTATTCAAGGTCAGACTGGATGGTATTTCGAGCAACTTGCTCTAGTGGACAGTGTTCCTGCCTATGGCATGGAGGTTAGAACTAGGTGATCCTTAAGGTCCCTTCCAGCTCAAACCATTCCATGATTCTATGATTTCATGTATTTCCTTTAATAACTGCTTAATGTCAATGGTATTACCTGAAGCTTCTGTTCTCATGGATAGTTTTCATAAGAAACTTTCATAACAGGGTTTTAACTGTGCTTAGGGGACAGATAAAAAATACCAGAATTAAGTTTTAGCAGGAACCATAATAAATATATATAAAGAATACAAATACTATAGAAAGAAAAAGAAAAAAAGAGAAGGGAAGGGAAGGGAAGGGAAGGGAAGGGAAGGGAAGGGACACATCTTGCTTTTCATCAGGATGGAGAGTTGCCTTGTCAGCAAGCAGTACTGCAGTCTCTACTTGCTTGGAAGTGTTTTTCCCCATTCATAGTGATCCTCTATTTGAACTGACAAGCTACTTTTAGACTCCTAAGTCTAATCCATATTGACCATGTTAGTTATATAGTGTTTGTACTGTTCACATACCATGTTTTACAACTCAATTCGTCTGAATGTAAGAAACCCCCTATAATCTAATTAGGATTCCTTTATTTTCCACCAAGATCACCTTCTCCATCTCACTGCAGTTATGCTGCACTTGTGATAGTCTGTTGCAAATGCTGTTGATGTAATATTCAAGACTAATCTCAGGGTAATATACCTGAGTAGGAAAAACTGGTCTGAGGTGTTATAGACCTATATGCAAGACCTGTTGTTAGTGAATATCGCATTTCCATCATTTGCTTATTTAAAGATGGAATTATAGAAAAGTTGTTACTGTGGTACAATGAACCTTGATGTATGAGCACAGTTGAACTAATGATTCCCTCACAGAACTGGAACTGTGGCCATTAGCTGAACTTGAGCTACAAATGTGGAAGCACTTCACATTTTAGTTAAAAGAATTACAACAAAATGTTTTAGGCAATTAATTTTTTACTCTCATTCTACATCACCAAGATTTCCACAATTTAAAAACCATTTGTTGACATGGAAACATCAGCTGAATTAAATATGGATTAAACTAATTAACCTAAAACATATCATACTATAGACCGTTTGATTTAGAATACATTAAAGGAAACAGAACATTTTTCATAATTTTATGTCTTTTATCTACTGAAAATTTTTTGCTCTCATAAGAATCTACATGCTTGATCTTCAGGCTATCTCCTGAAGGTAAGTATGCTGTTGACAAGGAATGCTAAAAATTCATGTTTCAACAAAGGTGGACCCTGTATGTATAAATGTTGTCTATCCCTCATGACAGTTTTGCTTTTTGTCTGTCAGACACCACCATGTGAAGTATCATGTTCTTTCCCAGCTACAAATTTTATTTCAGATTTAATGTGCAGACACACTAGAAATGGATTGGGTTAAATAGAAAACGAAGAAATAAAATAGCAAAATGGTCCATACTTTTCTGACAATCTGTTAAATTGCATGGTGACAGAAGAAATCAGTTAGTATTTAGTTTAAAACTTCCCCTGGAAAAAGAAGATTTAAAGATTCAGTTTCTTTCCTGCAACTGGCTTCCTCCCCTAGAATCACATCATTGCTGTATGATCTTCTACATGTAATAAGGTTAATAAGCAGCTGTTTCTTATGTACAATTTCCTTTTTGTTCAGATGGCTTCGAAGTAGTAGTAATAGTCATCGTTTTCAAAGGAAATATTAATAATTTCATTCAGTGTCTGACATTGCATCAGTGATTACATCAGCATTACTTCATGGATCTACAAATATGACTTACTGAAATTCTGGATAGATTCTTAGTTACTCACTAATAACTTCAATAGGGAGGTCAACTCTTAAAGCAGTTTTCAGGCTTCATGAAAGCAGCTCTTTTTGCAACAACAAAGAATAATGACCCGGAGGTCAGGCTGAGAGATCAAAGTACAGGATTGGTCTTGTGAGTTTCATTGTTTTTATATAATTTAAAATAAAATAAAAGTGTATTTGAAGATATTTTTCTGCAGTGAAATAACAGCTCTTCATAATAGAAATCTTGTAATCCTACAAGCAGCTGGTGCTTCATTCAAATGCAGAGTTTAAATAACATCAAAATGTCGTATCTACAGTATGTAGCACAACTATAAATGTGGAGTAAAAACCCAAATATCTCAATGCTGCTTGAATTCTTGGATTTCACTCCTCAGTTCTTATTCTTCTTAGTCCCAGCTGAGGCCTGAAGGAGATAGAAGACTGAAATTCCATTTAAAAAATATGAATATTGCAGTGCTCTCTTGGGTGGTTATAGATTCTTGTCCTGAAACACTAGGGTTTCATTTCTTGCAGTATGTGAAAGATCTATTTTTTCGAGCAACTCAGTGTCAACCTTGCCATTCAGCCTTTAGTATGGCACATAGCAGTAGTGAATGCTGCTATGCCTAGCAGGTAGCCTGAGGCTTCCCTGTCAGCATTTTTGTCATGCACTGCAGGAACAGTAAAACCATTCAAAGAATTCTGAGAACTCCAAACACTTTAATATTGCTCTGAGTTTGCACTTAAATATCAGTGACCTTTCAGAAGACTTTCTATTTCAAAAAATTATTTTTGTTTTAAAAATATCTCATTTGCATGACTGGCTGGTGAAGTGACATCCATGCTCAAAACAATTTAATGCTGGTTTCCTCTTTGGTGGAATAAAGCTTGTTGGCTAAAGTATTATAATAATACATCAGGGTCAAAAGTAATACACAAGTTCAGAGGCATAGCATAAGAATTTGACAAAGAAACACGTAGGAAAATCCAATGTGCCTGAGCCTTAGGGTGGTTCAGATGAGGCTTCCTACAAGCAGAGAAATTTCTCATATGCTATACTAAAAAAGTAACAAGGTGAATGACATTTTAGACACTTAATAGTGATTTTATCTTCCATGCTCAGGTCAAATTCGGATTATGGGCCACTGAGGAAAAACTGAAATCTTCTGAGTCTCTATTTTGAAAGGAAGTTCCAAACTCTTAAAAAATGTTAGATGAGACTCAGTTCTAGTTCTTGAGATTTAGGGCAAAATATTGATACCTATGTGATCTGAAACTATGACTGTGATTTTAAGTGGAGAAGTTTATAGAACCAGAAGTAAAAAGAAGAACTTAAGCATCTAAGTTTATAGACAGTACCTTAGTGGGGTTTCACAAGCATCTTGAGGACCTGGTATTTAATTCCCACATGGAGGTGCCTAAATTCTGTATCACATCAGCACATTTTTATAATATGACTTAAGCTTTTATATCTCAGAGACACTTGATAAAATAACTGAGAAAAAAAATATTTATATACCAACCCTTTCTTCAAATACAATATGAACCCTTTAGGTGACAAAACTGCAAAACAAATACTAATTGTGAAAGAGAACTATTAGCATATGGTTTTGCTTTTTCCAGCACCTGTATCCTTCACAACCAGCTATATATTTTAAAAATGTCACTGCACACATTCATGTCACTCTGTGTATTTCTAAGAATTTTTCTCTCAGGGGAAGAAAAGAATTTTTTTCCTTTTATGGCCTGAGAAGTATCTGGTAAATAGTTAAATATCTTCTACTTTCACTACAATATAGCTCCCCAGGTAAGGGGGACCAAAATTTCATGAACAAAATTTATGTCTGTGTAACCAGCTGTTTCTGCAGGTGGTTTGATTCTAAGCCATATTTTTCTGCGGCCAACCAAATTCCTTCATGTAGACCTTTCCTTTTCTTACCAACTTGGAATGAAATTTCATAAGTACTGAAGTAGGAATGACATAAATGAAGAGTACATGCAGAAAAAAAGAAAAGTACCCTAATTTGGCTAGGTTTTTACCATTTCTGAAGACTCAAGAGCTGGTGGAAATAAAAATACCTTTATTTTTTAATTAAAGAATCGGTTCCATTTCTCTCATAAATTCTAATTCATTAAGGAAAACTGGAATACCTAACTATAATGTCTATATTTACTTTATGATTCAAGAAGGTTTCATTTTTTTACGGATAGACCCACTTTTACATACCATGTTGAAGAGATACCCGAGGTCATGTTTTTGACTTTACAGAAATAATTGAAATAACCGTGGTGATATAGTACATTCTGTCCAAGATGCAGAGCACATCTTATTTTGAGACAGACAGATAAGCAGATGTGGAGAGAGATTGTGCTAGAACCAGAATATGCATCATGAAATTTGGTACTAAAAAGACAAGCAACATATAATTTACTACCATATAAAGCATATTGCAACATTCCTTTAAGTTGTCACAGATTTTAAGGTCTTCATAAGAAGATACTGCTGGCTTCAATAGCACTTTTATCAGCTCAGTGCAAGAATTCTTTCCTCAGGCTTTTGCTCAACCTCTGCCAAAAAAAAAGGCCAGAACTCCAGGTTTCATTTACATCAAAATAATTGTTATTGGTAAGATATTTTCCTTAGATGAAACGTATTAACAAACTTGAGGTGGGAAGAAAGGCACAGTTACTGCAAGTGCACAATAAAAAAACGTTGTCTAGAGGGGAGTAGTCTATGCTTACCATACTTTACAGAAAAAAATGGGAAGGATCATGTCTCCCCCAGATATGTTCCTTTAATTTTTTCTTTCAGTGCTTAGCATTTGGGCACAATATGTTATTTGGAAAAGATTGACATTTCATTCAATTATTACCAGAGTTGGTAATAGTCCTTTGACAAAGAATTTCTCCTAGAACAGATTTAACAGTTATAAATGAAAATATAAGGTGAAGGTTAATGTTCCCACTCTTTGAAAATTTTAAAAATCTTACAAGAACATTATTTCACAGATTAAGTAAAACCACATGCATATGAAGCCACAGACTCTGGTCACCGTGAAAAATCAAGCTTCCAAAGCAAGCCAGGACAGTATAATTTAATTCTCAGTCACTTAGCTACAGACAGGAAACAGAACTTACTAACTACGAGCAGAACAACTAACTTAAAACTACATTATTAATCGGTAGAATCTGGTCAAAATCTGGATATAACGCACATTGCTGTTTTTTAAGTGAATGATTTGCAAAGACAATCAGGAGGAGAAGACAATTTTGGCAGAAGCCCATTATCAAATGTCAAAAAAATTTTATATTTCTGTCTGTGGCTGACAATGTTCTGGCTTTTGATGAAAAGGCTGCATTTTCTCCTGTAGTCTGCCTCTAATAAAATTTCACTGTGCAGAAGAAAGACAAACCAGTTCAGAGTCTTTGTAAGGGTTCAGACTCTTTTTAAAATAAGAACACAATGCTGGACATGGAATTGTATGTTTGTTTGTTTGTTTGCCGTCTTGCTTGTTTCTTTACTTCTTTAACAATAGCTTCGGTATTTGTTGCATGTCCATGCTCATAATTTTTGTACAAACTGATATTTTTGAGGAAAACAATGAGATGAAGAAAAAAATACCCTAAGACAAGTGTAAAAGATCACACAACCCTCATATTGGCTTTGTTATTTGCTGACTTATATCTGCCCTTATACTCTCGTTCTGACCTCACTATCATTTTTCATTGTTTTGACTTAAGTAGCATTATACAAAATTTCTAAAGATCTGAGAGAAAAAAATTATTATTTTTTCTTTTCAAGAAATATTAAAAGAAGCACTTGCTGTAAAAAAGTAAGAACTGTATGCTCCAAAAATTGGAATTGCATACCTTTCACAAGAAGTACTTAATTTCAATTAAGTATTTATGTTATTAAAATAGCTGAGGTTTTATTATACAAAGAAGGACAAGTAGATATTTCTGTTTCTCTCATTATATAACTCTCAGATTACTGAAATTAATAAGCAGTAACTTTCAGATGGATAAAATGATCTCTCTACAATTTGCTATAAAGCTTTAGTGTTAAAAAAAAGAGTCCATATGATATCTATGCAGTGTTTTGGCAATACACACTATGTAGGCTGCAGTTCAAAGGCACATCTGTTTTTCATGTCTTCTGGAAGATTTACATTCTGCTACTGATTTTCACTAAGTAGTTAATAACTGTAAAGTAGCACTACAGTCACATACTCCTTTTCCCTACCTATTTGAGCTTTCAAGGGAAGAATTATTCACACACAGGAAAACGTATTTAGGATAGTGAGACTATATCTACATTATCAAGTAGTTTTCCATGAAAGGAGCAGATCTGCAGAGTGACACAACAAAATTGCCTTACATTTTGGAGTATTCTTATTTTCTAATTGGGCCAGGAGGACTGTTTTCTTCAAAATGCTTAAAACAGCTTTTTTTTTGCCAACTGCTATACAGCCTAATGATGAAGAACAAAGAAGCACCTTAACATTGCTGATGTATGGACAAGTGAATAATACAAAAAATCAGCGAGATTATTTTCCAACAGCTTTTTGGGGGGCCAATGAAGAATTTCTTACATGCATCAACATGCAAAACCCTAAGTCAGAGAAAGAGATGTATACTGATATAGAAAGATAAGAAGAAAAGAGAAAAGAGAAAAGAGAGGAAAGAGAAAAGAGAAGAAAAGAGAAGAGAAGAGAAGAGAAGAGAAGAGAAGAGAAGAGAAGAGAAGAGAAGAAAAGAAAAGAAAAGAAAAGAAAAGAAAAGAAAAGAAAAGAAAAGAAAAGAAAAGAAAAGAAAAGAAAAGAAAAGAAAAGAAAAGAAAAGA
>NW_024582073.1:12882144-12935955 GCF_017639235.1 Corvus kubaryi
GAAAAGAAAAGAAAAGAAAAGAAAAGAAAAGAAAAGAAAAGAAAAGAGGAAAAGCAGGTAAGAGTAAAAATATATGACCACCTGTAGAACTTGCGCTGAGACCTGATTGTTGCAAGTTAGTTGTCAGTTGGTCAAAATTATGGTCTTCATCTGTTGGGGTGGCTGAAGAAACCCACAAAAATACACTCAGGCTCGATGGTAGCACCCAGAAATCTCCCCTGGGAGCGGAAGCCTTCAGTCCTCTGGTGGAAGGCCCCAGAAATTAATCTGGGGGCACTTCGGAGCCCTTTGATAGTTTATGATCCCTTCTCAGCTGCCTCTCAGTATAGTTGAGCCCGTAATGCCCCATCAGAGCCTCCCTCCTGGAGGGGGAGGGTGGAGAAGGGAGCGTTTTACAACTGAATGAGTTCAGTAGGGGAGGGCAATTAGCATGACAAAAAATACTAACTTGCCTTGCAGTATTTGCCTCTTGATAGTTCACCTCCTCTGTGCTATGCAGACTAGAGTTTACACACCCAAAAACTCACCTCCTCCTTTGGGGGAGCACAAACCTCGCCTCAGCAAGGCACCCTAGCACCTCCACAAATAGGCAAATGTTTTGAGTCATTAATCATTAATAGTCCAGTCTCTCATAACAAGTCACCATATCTGAAACTTGTTCTGTCAATGCCACATCTCCCCATTGCCATCCTGATCATTTCCATATTATCTGAAAGACAGAAAGGGGACAGCCCTTACAAAATATTGAATAAAATAGCAACCTTAATAGTTTCATGGCACTGGGATTTACTAGATAAAAGCAAAATTTATGTGAGCGTTCTGCCATCCACTATGCATTCAACACAGCCAGTTGGTCTCATTCTCGCTTTTCTTGATATGCTCTCTACAGTTACCAAAAGTTTGAAAAATAACATTCTACTTAAGCTATTCGTATACCTTTAAAATCACAAATAGAGGAGATAATTAACTTGACTGCCATGTCTACAACTTTTTAAATCCAGTTTCTTCATGATAACTTCTTTTTAATTAGTTCTTGGCAGACATTGCAACTTTGCTAGTAATTCTAAGCCATATTCCCATGAAGTGTTTCAGCAAGATTCTATATCTTAAAGCTGCAATATAAAACTTGCAGTAAAATCCATTGTCTTGGTTCGGCAAAACTATCTCTGGTTGCTAATCCCCCAAAAATGAGGATCATGTGTATGTGCAGAATTATGCACAATCATGCTTGCAATTGTCATACTAATTTCAGGCACTGAGATGCTTTGTTACATTATTACTTTAGTTTTAGCCACAACCCAGAGAAGAAAATAAAAGTGGAATATTCAGTGTGCATAATTTCTTTTAATTTTGTTGTTGGTTTTATTTTGTTTTGGTTTTTTGTTTTATTTTGGTTTAGTTTGTTTTTTGGGGATTTTTTTGTTTGGTTTTGGTTTTTGTTTGGTTTATTGTTGGGTTTGGTGTTTTGTTTTGGGGTAGCTATTTTTTGCTGTGGTTCTTGTCTGTAGGAAGCAAGTATACTACTAGCATCTTACCCTGGAAATTCTTCTGCTCTCCAACACCAAGAAGGTCAAACCAGTTTTAGCATAAATGCTGATTCTGGCTTGTCAGAAGCATAGATCTGTAGTTTTAACAGTATTTCTTCTGTACATATACATACATAATAAAACAGAAGCCAATTCATAATGGATGTCAAGAGAAAACATAGAAGATTTTTGTACCCTAACCCAGCTGTGAGATACAGACTGCTTAGATAGAAATTTGCAAGATCTAAATTAGAACGGTAAGCTGCAAAGAGCAGAATAAAGCATCATCCTGTATGAATTACTGTGTTCTTTAGGCAGTGATGAAGCACCACTGTTACAGTTGGGATTTGATTATGAATTGGCTTAAACCAGTTTCTATACTGAATTAGTGGACTTCAAAAAGGCTTTCTCATTGTGCAGACAATCTCTACATCACTGGGCAAACCCACAAGAGTATGAGATACTGAGAAGGCTGATTCCTTTTGTTCATGTTTCAGCTTCTAACAGTGGTATCTCCTGCCTCTTCAACCAGAAAAACAGTAAGTCAATAATTCATGGTTTCATTAATTTAAATTCCATTTTGTAGGCAGCCAAGAAAATATGATAGCAAATAGAGACTTCCACCTATGCAGTTACACTTAATGTGAAAAAGCCTGAAGGGTAGGCTTGAGTTACATCTGCATAAAAATATTCCCATCTTTCAGGAGCATGTACACATGCAATTTTTGTAGTTTTCTGCCACACATAAATGCCTTGCTGTATGCTTCAAGTCATATGTTAATGAAAGTACACTAATTTGCTATTAAACATCAATCAAAATATCTAACAGTCATTTTGTACCTCTACTGCAATCAAAATGGACTGTCACTGGTCCTTTTTCTACTCACATGATTTGATTGCCTTTTCACAACAGAACCCAACAATACAAAGAGTTATTGTTAGATTTAGCATAGATCTTAGCAGAGAATGTTTATATCAATGAAAGTTGCCAAGTTTCATCAGTTTGTTTCAGTGTTTTCATTCTATTTGTATGACCCAATTTTAGCTCATTGATGATAACACGCTTTGATTTAAACTCACTTTGATGTCAAGTCAGTTTGATTCAAAAATCCTGTTGTATTTAACTCATTTCAGTTTTCTTGATGTGATGGTCTTGTACACCAGTAAGCAAAGTTTATCTTTACATTTTTCTGAACTAGCAGAGAATGGTTACCTATACAATTACCAAACATTATAAAATTTTTATCTATCCATTGCCTTCTCACTGAGGAATAATCAGCTTCAACTCTCTCTTGAAATTTCCAAACAGTTTTAACCTCATTCTTGACTTACCAAACATATTCTTTAGTTCTCACTTTGATTTTTATACATTCCAACACTATCTCCTGACAAGATGCCATATTATTTAGACACCAATTTCTTAACAAACAGAAGGAGGACATGCAAACATTATGTGCCAAGAATGTATGTTAGCATCCTGAAAGCTGCCAAGTTTCATAGATGATGATTTGTCTTCTTGATTATTTTGACAAGACTATCCATCGCAATAACATTACCACTATTTCTTCGCTTTTTTAGATATCTTTAAAACCCTCACCTAATATTTTCAAATAAATTTCAAACTCTCTTCTGTCTTCTACTGGCAGAAATATGTGAAGCCTCAGGCTCTAGGATTGGCAGTGAATTAGATAAAGAGAGCCTTAGTGCTGCAAGTGTTAGCTGTAAACTTTTGTCTGAAAAAAATCAAAACAATTTCTCAGGAAGAAAATATTCTGCATTAAAAATCCTGATATACACAGTCAATAATAATTCTTAATTTTTTTCTAATGTATATAACATATTCAAGGTTCTAATTTCATAGAAAATGCAACTCAAGGTAATATGAAGGATATAAAACATTTAGAAGATATAAAAGCCTTCTAAAATTAATATGTTCTAGAAAAATTGATAATGTATATCCTTGATTTTAAATCAGAAACCGTGTGGGGCTTTCAACATCACGAACTTATTAATCTTATTTTTTGAGCAATTCAGAGTTTCATATCTGGTTTGGGATAAGATAGTCTACCCTATAGATCAAATATTTGATATCCATTATTACTGCTGTGGTTTAAAAACAGCTGAAAATTAGGCTACAAGCAGCCGCTTCCCTTCCCCCCACACTCCTCCCATGAGAAAGGGACAAAGAGGCAGTGGTAATGGGTTGAGATAACAATTTACTGGAAAAAACAGAAATAAGATGAGGAAAACAAACAGTAACAGCAACAATACTAATAGTAACAATGTATAAGAGAGGGTGATTACATGAAAAAATGCTTGCAGAAGACCTGACCAACTCAAGGCTACCACAGCCAGTGACACACAGCTTCCAGAGACAAAGGAGAAAATGGCAGACACTACTGCATCTATTTTCCCCTGAGCCAGAAACAAAAACTAACAATGGTGGACAAATCATTTACACCCATGCTCCTCCCTAGGCTTGAAACAGAACAATGTTGGACAAAGCCTACAAATTGGATCATGCAGCCCCACCACTCTGCGGCTTTGCTGCCCTGGAAAAAAACAAAAATGGTGTCAATTCTGCTGTGCATTTCTGTTTTTCTTCTATACAAACCCACATCCCACAGAAATTATGTGGAGGGTATAGAATAACAACCTGAATGTACCCTCATGGCTCCAGGAGCCATCCCCCTCACAGCAACTGTGAGAAAATTAACCCAGTCCTAGCTGAAACTAGGACAATTATGGAGCCAGTTCACTTAAACATAAGTTCATGGGCATTTTAGGGAGAACCAAAGATTAAGGCCTTACAACTCCCAGTCCTCCCTGGACTAATCACTAGATTTTATATTCAAAAGTGACCACTGTCATATAATCTGACAGCTTTTGTTACGGAGTCATAGAACTGCTTCAAACGCAATTGCTGGGGTTGAACTAAAATTACACATTTTATAAAGTCTGCCCTATTAAGACACTTCTTATCATAAAATTAACCCATAATCCCTAAAGGCACCTCCCAGTGTTTTGTGCATCTTCCTAGTTTTTCTGCCTATGGGACCTCACTGTACAGTTTTAACTGATTTTGAATACACTGTTTTTCAATTTCTTGTCCTACAAGGTAAGTAAATAATTCATTTGCATAGATATAGCCTTCTATTTACCTTCCAGATGTTTTATATATTCCCTATGGAATAACAGTCCAAGGCACTGTGTTATTTCAGAGGGCATAGTCTGTCACAGGTTCTGTGACATATCTGTCAGCGCTGTGTGGATCTCTTGAAAATCCTCAAATATCTCAAGGAAACAGTTGAGTCCTTGTATATAGTGATAGAAGCATGCCTTAACCCCCAAAGTAATGGTGTTTTCTTGACAAGCTAAATAGTTTGAGGTTTTGAAGTCTACATTATAAGGAATATTTTTCAATATTCTAATCATTTTGTTGACGTTTGATACATAAAGTCCCAGTTGGTACACCTCTCCAAGTTCCAATCAATATGGTCTATTTTTCTAGTGTAAACAGTATAAGTGTATTTTTACTCATACCACTTGTACATTTTAATCAATAAAGATGGTTTGCCACAGTTAAGAATGTACAATAACATTCACAGAATCTTCTGAGTTGGAAGGGACACAGGAGGACCATAAAGTCCAACTCTTAAGTGAGTGGCCCATACAGGATCAAACCTGAAACCTTGGCTTTATTAGCACCATGCTTTAGCCAGCTGAGTTAGTTTCACAGGCTTGTTGAAGTTGGTTTAAAAATTTATTTTTTGCTTCATATTCATTTGGTTTTTTGATGGTGATTTCTTCAGGCTTAAATGACATTAAGGTACAGATTTGAACTACTTTAACCTTTGAGCCTTGCACTACAATTCCTTGTTCCTTCAAATGTGGTTGCAATCTTGATCATAGGTAAATATGCTGTTTGTTCTACCTCCAAAGCTGAAATTATTCTCAAGGCATAACATGTGTTATAAGACAAAATCTTTAATCAAGGCTCAGTGCCCAGGATAATGTTTGCTTCTAGACTTACCTGTGTAATGCACTGGTTGTGCCAGTAGTCTCCCTTTGGAGGTTTAAATGGATGTAAATAATGCAATGAATTTAGATTATGTGATTGCCACTTAAACATTTTTCAGTGTCAATTTGTAGGGAAAAAAATCAATGTAGTACTTTACTTACTTTTTAAAGCAGGAAATTCTAGAATTAAATTAATCTGTATAAATATTAGTATATATTTAATCAGAGATTCAGATTATACTACCCTGTGTTTTAAATATGGCATGCTTACAATATACTGTATGAAAATATATTTAGGTCATTTTTATTTAAAGTGTACAAAATCCTTTTTCTTATTAGGCATTGCTGCAAAAGCATTTTCTTACAGGATTCAAGCTCAGAAGGCACATCACCTGAAAAAAAGTCCTATGACCTGCTTCAAAAAACTCCAAAGCTTCTTGCTGAAACTAGTAGTTAAATTCACCTTCCACTTTAGTTAATGAGGAAACAGTAATGCAGCAAAGCACTGAGAAATCATTTAATCTAAAGAAGGATATTGGTACAGATACTGCAATTCCCCTCTGTCCTCCATCAATATGGGATTATACAGTACATTCAGGAACTTTATATCCTTAGCATAACTCCACTAGCATTAATGGATTTCTAGCAGTGGAGTAGCATCCTACACTAAGTCTGTGCAACTGGGGAATTAGTTACAGCTATTGTCCATTTGTTTGTGCTGCTGTTTCAGCTGATAATCATTAGTTGTATGAGTGACCCAAATATAGTTTTGTGCTGTTAACTCTGACTCTCTTATTTGATAGATTGTCTTTGATCTGTAGTATTTAAGATATGGCTGTGTATTGACCACTTATCATACTGATTAAAAAAACTTGTAGCATTGTTTGATGTCTGCCAAGTGAATTGATTTGCCTGTATTGCTTTTCTTCCTAAATTGCCAGCTTCACTGTGAACACATCAAGTCAATTTTTACACTTTATATGGTTTTGATAACATGATTTTGCTTTTTTCTGAAATTTCCCACAATGCCGCATTCGGTTTAATTGGTTTCTAGAGTAAGAGGAACTAAGTTTCCCTAAACCTCACCACAAAACAACACACAAATATATGACAATAGGGACTCTGAAAAAAAATCTACAAATCACAGCTGAGACTAAAATGGACTAAACCCCAAGATTATTTCTGGAATTATGACTTTTTCTAGAATGGAAAAAATCAGAAATAATCATGCAAAACTTTAATAGGTGGTCAGCCAATGGGAAACTTCTAGTTTATTTTGTGTATACATAGGGTATAGCAACATCCAGAGGAAAGCAAGGAAAGCAAGGAAAGCAAAGAATCCTGTGGTCAAATTCTCTGAATTATGGAAAATTAAATGGTAATGTGAAACACTAAAATAGAAAAAGCATTATAAAATAATTTATCCAAGGGTGAAAATTAGGATGTACTTTTCTCCCTATCAGTCCAGGGTTGTTCCTTAATAGCCTTTCATAACAATTCTGCTGTAATCAGGAAACATAATGGTTGTCACTTTGACAGAAACCATTGCCACTTAGGTTCAAGACATAAAAAGCTATGGCAGAAATTTCAAACATGTAATTATGATTACTTACGCTTAAGAAGAACCCCACCTTATAGTATTAGCAGTAAAAGTTGTTAAAGTCTTACAACTGTATCAGACTCTTTCAGTAAGGGCAACAGTTCACTTGCCTATTTGAAGTTAATCATGTTATTCTAGAGAACATTTTAACCTAAAATCTATAACCAGAATGATTGGAATTCTTTATATAATACATGTCTCACTATCAACAAGTTATGTTCCCAAAAGAAAGCAAAGGAAGTAAGATCATTCTCTTTAAACATTTTTTTCTGAATGTATGGTAAATGAAAACGTAAAATATTGCAGTGAAACTGCAGAAAGTTCATAATTCTGCATCTCTAAGCTTGGATCATATTTCACACATATTTCTTACAAGCTCAGCTTTCAGTGTGAATAAATGCTGATTCTGTTTCAATTCAACTGACTCTTGCAGCTTGAATGTAGAAAAGTGTGTAATTTGGATAGCAAGTATCAAGATTTCTTCTCTCCTGTTCTTCAAGGAAACAAATGGATAAAAACAAGCAGCAGAAATTAGTCAAGCAAGTGATCTATTAACCCAATGGATATAGAATGGGGAGCTCATGTGCTGCAGTTTAAATCTCTGGGGTAAAGCCTGTTGCAGCTCTAATTTACCAATTTGTTAAATTTCAAACACAACTAAGAAACATTATAGCCAATTAGTTACAGTAAGACTATAAGGCTGTATACTTAAATACCCCACTTGTACTGCTGTCCTGATAAAGTGAAATATCTCTCATTTCTTTCCAGACTTCCACTGTAGCAGCTGTTCTTAAAAATCTCATTTGGGACAAAAGTTAAACGTCCTTGAAAATTAAATTAAATTCATTCAATTAGGCTGAAGAAATATCTGACCAACTATTAGAAAGAAGAATTTTATTTAGTTTATTTCTGTCAAATTGGAACTTTAAAGGGACTTCAAACTATCAAAACTGCATGTATTTGAACTTAAACGGCAACTCCAGTTTACATTTATAGATTTATTTATTTATTTAATGTCCATGCATGCAGAAATAGGAGTTTCATATGAATCTGGAAAAATATTCAAAAATAAACAGCACAGGGTTGCTTAAAGACTGTAAAGTTACCAAGTCACCCTGTGAGGCTCTTATGACTTTTATGTATGTTCTTCTGTCTAATATTGTTCATAATTTCTGCAACTTTAAATTTTAAATATCAGCAGTCTTGTCCTTTTTTGAAGTTTCTAAGATGTGTCTATTTCTTTGTCCCTCTGAAATATACCTTACAGGGTTGAACCTGAAAACTTTACGTTTCAAATGAAAGCATGACATAGACGTCCTTAACATACCAAATGAGAGCAGGACAAGGAGGCTTGGAAAAATGCACATCAAGCACAGAAAAAGGAGATGATGAAAGCACATTAAAATAAATAAATAAGGTTTTTTAAGACCCTGGGCCCAAAAATTACTTGCAGTCACAGCCTTGAATATATTTCCTCTTTGTTACTACTGCCAAAGGTAATATATTCTGATCCAAGCCAAGCGTGAATTTTCATCCATATTTTACCTTTTTATTAGATTAGTATCACTTACCATAAAACATAGGTTACATATTGTATATACTTATGCAATATGTATATATGTGTATTTATCAAAAATGTATATTATATAAATTTATATCCATTAATAGATGCACATACAAACAAACACATGCACATATACACACACGTAGATGTAGATGTAGATGTAGATGTAGATGTAGATGTAGATGTAGATGTATGTATCTATTGAGCATTCAAATGAGTTATCTTTACTTGCTAGTAGGGTTAAAGAATTTAAAGATTAAAACCTGCACCTTCAGAAACATTTAGGACACTGGCTACTCTTGACCTGAAATCTTTAAAAGTTATCTTCCCAAACTGTTTGATGGATTTGAGATGCTATTTTCCACAAGATGAATAATTTTTCTAACTCATTCTCAGGGACCTTGTTTGACATAAAAACAAAGCAACTTCTAAAAGTCCACCCTGACAATTGCATCCTGTTGGAGTCCCTTCACATTAGACAGATGCCTGTATCATCCCTTTCCACAACACAAAAAAAAAAGCTAGAGAGAGGTAATCCATATTTGTTTTCTTTTACCAGAGATTCCACAGTCAAACCATTTTCTATGGTCCAAATTCATACAGAGTGAGAGGGAGACAATAAAGAAATATTAGGATGAAGGAGAAGTCTTCTGCCATGTAATGACATTGGAGTCCTTGAAGATAGAAATAAAAGGACACCCAGGAATAGATCTCAGATTTGTATATCTGACAAACAGGCTCAGTGTAACAACTGCATTTCACATCTAACACACTAGAATAAAGACAGGTGAATTTAGTTTTTCTTTTACTGCTCTTGGACAATCATTCCACACTCTGGATCTATTGTTCTCATGAGAACTGTGATAATTGATATATTCTCACCTAGCTGATCAAGGCAAGCCAGTTGATGCAATCTCTTTGGATTTCAGTATAGCTTTTGATACTGTCTCTCACAGGATCCTTCTGGACAAAATGTCCAACACAGCTGAATAAGCACATCCTGTGATGGGTGAGCAGCTGGCTCACAAGTCAGGCACAAGGGGTTATAGTGAATGGGTTGACATCAGTGGTGACCTGTCACTAGTGGGGTTCCACAGGGCTCCGTCCTCGGCCCTGTGCACTTCAACATCTTTATAAATTACTTGGACGCAGGACTGGAAGGGACTGAGCAAATTTGCAGATGATGCAAAGTTGGGAGGAGCTGTCAACTCCCTTAAAGGCAGGGAGGCCCTGCAGAGAGTCCTTAACAAGTTAGAGGACTGAACAATCACCAACCATATGAAGTTCATCAAGTGAAAATGCTGGATTCTGTACCTGGGATGGGACAACCCTGGGTGTAGGTACAGACTGGGAATAAGATGCTGGAAAACAGTGCAGCTGAAAGGGATGTGAGGGTCCTGGTCAATGGAAAGCTGAACATGAGTCAGCAGTGCCCTGGCAGCCAGGAGGGCCAAGCATGTCCTGGGGCCATCAGCATCGACAGCCAGGCAAAGCAGGGGATTTTCCTGCTCTGCTCTGCCCTGGGGAAGCCTCACCTTGAGTGCTGGGGGTAGTTTTGGGCACCACAATATAAGAAAGGTATTAAACTATCAGAGAGAGTGCAGAGGAGGGCAAGATGATGAAGGTGATGAAGGGCCTTGAGAGGAAGCCATATGAGGAGGAGCTGACATCACTTAGTCTGTTCAGCCTGGAGAAGAGGAGACGGAGGGGAGTCAGCTACAGCTTCCTCATTGCAGTTACATCTTCCTTGTGAGGGGAAGAGGAGGGGCAGGCACTGATCTCTTCTCTGTGGTGGCCAGTGCCAGGATCCAAGGAAATGGCCTGAAGTTGTGTCAGGGGAAGTTTAGGTTGGATATCAGGAAAAGGCTCTTCACCCTGAGGGTGGCTGGGCACTGGAACAGGCTCCCCAGGGAAGTGGTCACAGCACCAACCCTGACAGAGTTCAAGAAGTTCATTCCCGGGCACATGGTGTGACTCTTGGGGATGGCGCTGTACAGGACCAGGATGGCGCTGTACAGGACCAGGAGCTGGACTCAATGATCCTAATGCGTCCCTTCCAACTCAGCTTAATCTGTGATTCTCCACACCTCACAGTGCAGCAGGGGTCTACAGCTTCTTGGACCAGGGAGCTGAAGGTATCAGGGGCTCCCTGGAGGGTGGCAAGGCAGGGTTTTACCAGCCAGGTCCATCCCACTGCTCCAGCTGGGGAGCAGGGAAAGAGCAGGCAGAAAGGCAACTAGGGGCAATCCTGGGGATGGGATTGGTGGAGACTGGGGCTGGTATGTAGGCCTGCAGGTGGGGATCAGTATCAGGCCTAGTGGACGGAACCAGGGTCAGGCACAGCTCAGGGTAGCCAGGCAGCCTGGGCCTGGACCAAGGACTATGGCTAGGCACAGACCGGGCTGCAACATGGAGGGTCTGCTGCTCCAGCAGGGCCAAAGCACTGCTGCCTCAGCCAAAGTCAGACTCTGTGGGCAGGGGATTGTCAGGTCAGTGCTGAGCTTTAGGGTGTGCTGCATGGATCAGATGCAGTTCTTTCTTTTCTACAGACAGTAGCTTAATCTGAAGCATTGCATTGTGCAAGTGATACACGGGTTGTTACCAGAGTATATAAATCCTTTTTTGACCTGGAAAACTTATTCACCTTAAATATGAAAAAACCCTAACTAATTTTTTTCTCCAGATGACATATTTACTATGGAAAACAGTAACTGATAATCATGATACAAATTTCCAATACTCAATTTTTTAATCTTGAGAAATTTGGTTCTCTAATTTTTTTCTCCAGATGACATGCTTACTATGGAAAACAGTAACTGATAATCATGATACAAATTTCCAATACTCAATTTTTTAATCTTGAGAAATTTGGTTCTCAGTTTATTTTAAAATTTACAAAATTATCCTTGGTTCCTTTGATCTTCTCCAACAATGTATGAAGGCAGTGCTTTGCTCCAAATCAAAGAACAAAGCAAGCAGTAGCATCTGCTTCTGTAACCACTGATTCCCACCTGCAGAAGAGAGGAAAGAGCTTCCTCTGACAGAGCTTGTTTGCAACTCAGCCTCAGACAGACTGGGGACTATGCCTGCCTGATGCAATTACACACCAGCTGACAGCAGTTACATGCACATCTTGTAACTGAAAAAGGAGCAGATGAGAGAGTTATTTTTATCTCTTCTCATCTTTTATCCCTCTTTTCTTATTTCTTCATTTAAATGAGAAATTTTACTTGACGGTCAAAACCCCTGTAGGTAAGGTTACTGGTTAATGGTGAAAAAATAATGAACGGAAGTGAGTTGCCATTAAAGAGGAAAGGGTTGTGATGATAGGGGTTGGTCTGCTGGAAAGCAGGTCTGCAGGGATGTACCAGGGGCTCCTAGTGGCAACAAGTTAACCATGAGCCAGCAGTGCGCCCTTGTGGCCAAAAAGGCCAATTGTGTCCTGGGTGCATTAGGAACAGTGTCCAGCAGGTTGCGAAAGGTTATCCTCCCTGTGTACTCTGCCCTGGTGAGGCGGCATCTGGAGTACTGTGTTCAGATTTGGGTTCGCCAGTTCAAGAAAGACAAGGAACTACTGGAAAGGGTCCAACGCAGTGGTATGAAATGATTAGGGGACTGGAACATCTCTCTAAGTAGGAAAGGCTAAGAGGGCTGGGCCTGGTTAGCCTGGAAAAGAGACAACTGAGAGGACATTTTATCAATACGTACAAATGTCTTAAGGGCAAGTTACAAGTGGATGGGGCCAGATTATTTTCAGTGGTGTCCAGTGACAGGATGAAATGCAACAGGCACAAACGGAAGCACAGGAAGTTCCATCTGAATATGAGGAAAAGCTTCTTTACTTTGAGGGCCACACTGTGCAGCCTGTTCTAGCTGTACCTATTTTAGTAGTGGAGTTGGACTAGATGATCTCCGGAGGTCCCCTCCAACCACAACTATTCTGTGATTCTGTGGTAAGGAGAAGTGAAATAGTCTCTAAAATTTGCACCAGTTTTTGTTTTCCATGCAATCTTGAGGTTATCAAATTTTTAGAAAAAAAAATCCTGTGAGAAATATGCCTTAGAAGAAAAAATTCACTAAATGTTTCAATTATTCAAGAGAAACAATTGTAACAAATCTTTCTGGAACATTTTCAAGTTAATAAAAGGAGAGGGATTGTTTCAGGTGGAACTAGTAAAAGAGTGAATTATGCAGAACTAATGATGACATAGTTGAAGGAGATCATAAGATGAACTAAGCAGAACTCTGTAAAACATGGCTTATCTTAAGTGATCCAAGCAGTTTGATATTTTTTACATTTGAAAATCTATTCAAATACTGTGGGATATGCCCAGCCACTGCCCTGGAGGGATGTCTGCTGAGATAAAAGATTTTGCAATCGCCCAGCAGGACTCCCTGAAAAGGCAACTACTTTGGAGTCATGGCGAGGAAAAGTAGACCCACAATCCTTTGGGGGACCCTATGCAGATCGTTCTGTAACCCATTGGTCTATCCCAGACCCTCTGTAATCCATCAGTCCCCTTGCTGATCCCCTGTATCCCTATAAAGGCAAGCTCCCTCGAGCCCCTCGAGAGAGAGCTCGTCCCTGGCTTCCCTTCGCCGGAGGGGACCCACAATAAAGCTACCTTCGTGCGGAACCAGCCACACGGGCCTTCTCGTCTCTCTCTCTGGTCAGGTTTAGCCTAGAGGCTACCCTGCAGAGCTGAGCTGGAATCACGAGCTGATATCACTAAAGAGCTGACAGCTTCTGCAAGGGCTCCTCTGAGAGCAGCTGAGAGGAAGACACCGGACCCCGGGAAGGCGATTCCTTTCGGGACCATCTCCCTGGACCGGTCATCTCGTCCTGGGTCACAGCCGCGGACCCCACCACCAGCTGTAATAAAATACTACTGAGAAGGTGTAGGTTTGGGTTTTGGTTTTGGTTTTGGTTTTGGTTTTGGTTTTGGTTTTGGTTTGTTGGTTGGTTGGAGGTTTTTTGTGAACTTGCATGTTTAGGATAGTCTTAAAAAAATGTATTTGTAAAATCAATGACAATATCCTCAGGGTCTTTTGATTTTCAGTTTTTCTGCCTTCTAACCTGAATGTTCAGCCTGATAAATGGTTAGAATAGCAAAGTGAGCATGAATGAGTAACTGAAAAAATGTTACAGTAATTATATGCTTGGTAATACGTATGGAATTTTTTTTTTTTAATTTTATTAGCCTTTATTATGGACATTAAATGTGTGCTCAAAGAGGAAATAAAAGCTATGAGTTTATGTTCAGGCAAAATGAAAAGTAACCATCACAAAAATCCATAGCTACAAACAAAGAATTATAGGAAACCATTAACAAAAAACAGTGTTCTGTAATGGAGTTGTAGCTTAGACATAAATTGAACTTAATGGTGTCACATTGTCTTTGTGTTCCTTTATCTCCATGACAGATGAATTGGGAATTCTCCTTTTCTTTTTTCCATACTAAGAAAATCTTGTTCTTACAATTTTTATGTCTAGGTCACTTTTACAAAATTTTAATCATTGCTGCTACTGTGGTTTGTCTTCTGTCTAGTTTGTCTTAATGCTTCCTGTAGTGTGCTGGTCAAAACTAAACACCCTGTTCCCACTGTTGTCATAGTACCACATGGTAGGACTCAATAATGAATCTCTGTATCTTATATGACAGTGGTGTTAAAATTATATATTTCCTTTCTACAAGACCATCACCAATATGTGATCATTTTAATAAATGAATCTTTCCATTTGAATGTTAGTGAAATATTCCTTATATACAAATATTCCTTATTTTATATTTGTATGTGTGATATTTGCAAGTGAAGTGGAACTGTTTGCTTTGCCCTTATTGCATTTCATAGTCTTTATTTCAGACTGTTTCTCTGATTTATGAAGATCATTCTCTCCTCTCAAGTGTTTTGAGAATCTTGTGTTTTGTATTACCCATCTACTTTGTACCTGTGTTCTCAATGCCATCAACGAAGTCTTTCATGAAAATACCAAATAACTCTAGTTCCGATTTCTGTGATCTACAGCATTTATAATGAAATTTGGCAACGCAGTAATAATTACAGGTCTTTGCACGGGTTTGAGGTTTTGTGGAGTTTTTGGCTCATTT
The DNA here is from genome assembly GCF_017639235.1 of Corvus kubaryi. Lineage (NCBI taxonomy): Eukaryota > Metazoa > Chordata > Aves > Passeriformes > Corvidae > Corvus > Corvus kubaryi. Next base: position 12,896,965 of record NW_024582073.1, read on the forward strand.
TGCTTGAAATCTGGTTAAATAAAATATAACACTAATTTAAAGAAAGCAGAGATTTACCTTATGCATGGTATTGCTCTACAGAGAATTTCATTCTGTAAGGAAAATGCTTTGCTTACATGCACCAGAAAATATCTTAGCTATATATTAATGCTAGTGTCTCAGAACGATCCCTTGGCAATAATGGATTATGCAGTAGTAAAAAGGAAGCATTTCTCACATACTATAAGAATTAGATATTTCATACAATGTGCTAAAAAGATTTATCTTGAATTTATGATTCCAGAACTCATCATAATGCTACAGCTTATAAATCTGAACTGAGAAAAGAGAGCAACCAGTAATGGAATACATTCAGAACATGATAGGTAGAAAATTAACCTTATTCTACTATTAAGTTGGTCATGATCAATAGCTTTCACAAATACCATAAAATGTCCCTGATTTTCAATCTACATTTCCTTAAAATTAACATCTAGAATAAATTGCTTTTTTATTACTGTTATTGTGGGGCACCTTCTCCTTAAAGTACAAAATTATTTTGATAAGGAATGCAAAAGTCAGAAGATAATGGCTTCAGATAAGCCAGCATTTAATATATATTTGACATACCAGTAAATTGTCCGGATAGTTCAGAAACTGCAAGTGCTGGGGAAGTATTTCATACTGCAAATTTATGGCCTTTTTTCTTGTTGAAATAGAATTAATGACAACCCTATAGATCAGATACACATTGTTAATTTCACAAAGAGGCTAATAGTTTCTTCATTTATGAAAATAGGTTGCTTTAGTAGGCACAGCCTGAGCCTCATTTTACATCCACAGGTTCTCAGGATCCATTCTCTTTCACTCAACTTTAGGCATTTTTTTCAATGAAAGACACCAGAACTACATCAATTAAAGAGTAATTTAAATATATACGCACACAATGGAGAGAGAAAAGGAGAGAAGAATCAACCGCGAACAGAATGGAGTCTTTTCATCAGTAAAATACAGTACATTATTTCTTATAGGATAAAATTCACTTTACCCTGAAAGCCCAAGTAATCATTGTGTGACAGAAAATGTGTGAATGGGATGAAAAGATAAAAATCAGACACTTCTCAAAGTAAGCTAGGGTAGGGGGCTGTAGCAGAACTTCCCTGTGATGACTATAGCAACTAATCCAACAGAGGAATTAGGGCACTGTTCATACTATGGCATTTAGAGAGCTTGTTGCATTTCCCTAGGTTTTATTGCATGGTTTTTAGGCAGATATGCCCAGACCACCTAGGCTGCTTTTCTTCACAACTTAGGCATGAGATATCATAATCTATCTCTTCTGCCCTGGGCCCCCTACTACTTCTTTGAGCCATGATTACAACACCATTACAGTATTACATATTACAAAGGGTTTCCAATTTTTTAAGTTATGTTTCTCTCTACCCACTTATAAAACTAGCAGTTCAGGTTAGACTGGATTTGGAGAGATCTGAAGTTATTCCCAAGCAATTGGGAATCTCTCTCAAATTAGCAAAATTTGATTGTGATCATATAAAAATATATACAATTGATATAATTAATACAAGAGGATGATATTGGTAAATGTGCTAATTTACAAGCCACATTTTGTCTTGGAATTATGAAAGGAAAGTCTAGTTTTTTCATGTCTCATTTTGTCATGGCCTTTTTATATAGATGGAAATATCACGGTTATTCAGCCAAAAGCAGTCTTCATGTTTTACCTATTAATTCCTGTTAATTATTGTATATTGTCAGTAATCATGGAATTTGGTCCATTAGGACAAATCAGACAACTTTCTGAAAAGGAATTTAATCACCAGATTAATATGGTACATAATATATGTTTGTGAAGACTCAGCCTTGTAACAAATATTGAAAGCTCCTCCACTCACCACTCCAGTCCTAATTTTCTCCTTAATTTTCTTTTTGCTTCTTCAAACATGCAATTGTGGAGAAATCAATAGTATACGCAGCTACCAGGCATCAGGCAAGGCAGCTCAATGTTTTCTTGATCCTTAGAGCTTTTGATATGTATCTGCTAGTGAGTGTGTGTAATTCTCATGAATAAATTTAGAAGTTCCGTTTCTTTCTCATAATCTCAGGAAACACTTTTGAGAAGTGTTTTAATGTAGGTTACCTGTGATCAAAACCAATAGAAAAGACAATAAAGTTTTAAGAAAGGTAAATGGCTGATTTTTCTTTTGTGTGTTCAGAAAATTTTGATTTGGTTTTGATTCAGAGTACCTCTCTAAATTTCAGAAGCCATGCATGCCTAAACCCAGGCTTTTGACCGGTGTGAATTGTACTATAAATTGTTGTAGACACAGACTGGCCAATGAGTAACTGTATGTTCAATCCCTGTATGCTTACTTGATTTCTTGTTCTGGTACAAATGAAAGCCATAACAAAGTCATAATTATGTTTTTTTCTAAAGTAAGTTAATATTTAATGAGCAGGTTGGATTGGTTTTCAAGTTTTATTCTCAAAAGGACACAAACTGCTGTGAATTTACAATAAAGGATTTGATAAATACCTGGCAGGATATGTTAGGAGTAAGAGCACAAAATCAAACAGAAACTGGAATATGAAATTGAATAGGTTATCTGAGCAGACATTTCTTTATTAAACAACCAAGGACCAGATATTAGACAGCATCTCTACCATGGGACTAAGATCTAAAATGTCTTGTTTCTCACCCAAAACATCCTGAGAAATACAGATGCAATAGATGACACTGGTAGCCCTCTACCAGTTACTATGCTGAGAACCTGCTGCAGGAGGGCTGTCCATGACTTTGAGGCAGCAAGGCAGGATTTCAGTAGTTTCTGTGCCTTCCTATCTCAAAAATCATTCTGTAGTGGAAGGACCTGAGTCTGTGGAAGGTATTTCCTGCAAAATCCATTGCACTTCAAAAGGCACCTGATAAGAAAATGATATGTACAGCTAAATATACTGCTGTTTGCTACTTATGTGCATCTATATTCAGCTGTTAGTACTTTGAAATTCTAGCCTGTGATTCCTTGTCCTTTAATGTACCACATCCTGTCTTGCTAGACATAAGATCTAATACATAGGTTTGCTGATTCATTGGTTTCCATGTTTGCTTGCATGTCGGTTTGATAGCTTGCTTGTTGTTGATGGCATTGAAAGGATCTATAGGATAAGTTGTTCCTACAAAAACCTTCCAAACATACATGGAAAAATTTACTCTCAGTAGTCTACTTTGTGAAAATGCTAATGAAGTTAGATTTGATGTAGTGAACTAAAGAGAATTGTTGAAACTTGACCTTAATCATCCAGGACAGTAGCTAATATAGAGAATAGTTCAGAGGTTTAAGCAAATTCCCTGTGAGAATTCAATGTAGGAAATTTTCTCATCTGATAGCCCTCAACGGACTTCTTTTCATTAATTTTGTACAGACAGCTATGCAATGCCCAAAAGGTATTTGACAGTCTAATTTGAAAGCATAAATGCTGCTATCATGTGAGTAATTTTCTTCACCTACTGATTATGTCTGACACAGCACACTTCAAAAAGTCACAGGACATGCAAATAACGTGACAGAATAACAGTACTTAAAGTATTGTGCTTACTTTGATTAATTATGGTGTAACTTACTGGAAATAAATTATCAGCAAATGCAACAAAAGGACATTGCTGTTGTAATAAAGAGAATCTAAACTGAATCAGCAAACATAATAAATTACTATTGTCCTTATTACAATGAAAAACACTTGCTTTTAGTTGAACTATACAAAAAAGCTTTGGCATTTGCTTGTATTTGTTTTTATTAGCACTCATTAGGATTTTATCCTTTTCACTGATGAAAGATCAACACTGGATGCATACTGAGAAAAAGAAAGAAAAATATATTAGCTATAATGCTTAATATTTTTTTCACTAATTGTAGATAATTGCAGATATTTTTTGGTCCCTGTGATTTTCATTTTTCTTTGTTATTCAGAGGACAAACCCCAGGGATCATTAGAATAAAATAGGAGCATTCCCAGGATTATATACAGCAAATCCACTGATCTGACACACAGAAAAATAAAATTCCATATATATTGTGTAACTGAATAATTACACAAGCAATAAGATTTAAGAATTCATTCATTTATGCCATTGCTGAAAAATAAGTATCATATGTATCACACACATTATGTGTCACATAATTTCTCATTATATTATAGTTACTACTTAAGTGCTTTTCAACACATTCTATAGTTTTTAGCTTCAAGAGGCCCAAGAAAAGGAAGAAATAGGAGAAAAAAAGAGTGGTAAGTCAGAAAGCTTTATGTACGTAAATTTCTATCTGGATATTTAATAATATCAGTAAAACCTGATGCAATGTCTTTCTTTCCAAATGTCCATTGCTGCTGAACAGAAATGCTGAAAAAAGCTCAAAGAATAATGATAAAATAGTTAAGAATAAGGACATAAATTAATCTGTACACATTTTTGTATTGTTATTAATGTCAGCTGTAATGTGAGGGTTTGTTGTTTGGGTTTGGTTTTTTAACCAGATAATTCTTTTTAGAAGAGAGAATGAAACAATGTGCTCTCATTTAAAGACCAAGTTCTGTTAGTGTTTCTCTACAATGAAGGCAAAGCACTTCTTGCTCTGCTATTTAAGGCTGAGAAGGAACCAGTAGTTTGGAAGGCAAAAAAATCTCTTTACAGCAAACATTGTAGGCCTAGTGTATAACAGGTCCCCATCTTTCAGAACATCATTTGACAGGATAAAAATATTTTGCTTCTCCTGGGACAATATTTCTAAATATTTTATGATTTTAACTAACCTACATGCAGTTGAAAGTAATAATTTTTCTATGGTATGGTATGGTATGTACCTAATAATTTCTATGGTAAACATAATCTTTGTTACAAAACTGATAATTTGAAGTACTTTGAGATATGAGGGAAAAGCTGCAGATAAAAAATTCATACCAAGTAAGCTTCAGCACTGTAAAAGTGTGTTTAAGTCTTCTCAAATTCCCTGCTGATTTTATTACCAGCTATTGAGGAAGGAATGATACTTGATGGTGGCTGGAGTGGCAGATTGTACTGTTTTGTGACAGATTTGATGCTTACAGAAATAGTTTTTTCTGGAGTTCCAAGAGTTCATCCCACACTAAAATCCAGCTATTTCAATAGCTCTAACAGTACTTCTTGTAGCTATCCTTGTATTGTTACATAAGTTCTTTAATACAATAACTGCATAAGGACTCTCGGGTATTCCCAGTGAATAACCATCTCCTGAGAACATTCTTGTTGTCTGAAAAAGCATAAGATCTGTTCCAGTCTTTTACTTTAAAGAGTAATAGATAGACATCTCTTACTCAAGAAAAAAAAGATTTTTTTCAGAATTCTTTTTTTTTCTTCCATATTTTTTATCCTTATGCCCATACATTTCAATCAATCAATTAGATCTGAAAACACAGCTATTCAAAGAAAGTTATCACATTGCTGGCTTGGGGATATGGTTTAGAGGTGACTGTGGTTATGCTGGGTCAATGGTTGGGTTAGATGACCTCAAAGGTCTTTTCCAACACTGATGACTCCGTGATTGTGGGAATAAAGTACACGCGAAATTTCCAATATCGATAAAATATAAGTCCCTGTCAGCATGACAAGAGGAAAAATCCTTCATTTAACTCCGAATCTGGAGATCAGTTTAACTGTGTGTACACTAACACCGTTACAATATACTAACTGGCTACTCTGGCATATTTTAGTATGATTTATAGATCAGGTCTCTCCTTTCTATACACTATCTGTATGTGTCAGCTGTCCTCAGAAACACCTAAAGACAGCAGTGGCCCTAGCTTCTGACACTGAAGTTTCTTATAACCCTAAAATTCCACCTCCATATATACTTTCTGGTGTTTAGAATATAATTAGCCCTGGAGACCATCAAAAGTCATAAAAAAGGAATTTTTCTTCCCATCTTCTATTAACAGGGTCTGATCTGATAAAAATGCTCTGAGAATATCTCAATTTAGGGCTTCTGAAAATACAGGACCTTCTTTAAACATATTGTGATTTCTGTTTCTTCCAAGTATTTTAGCATCAGAAGATTTCTCTAGAGTTTAAAAGACGCCATTTCAGTCTCTGTGTCTGAGAGTTTCAAAAAAATATGTCCAGTTATTCAATATGTCCAATTGCAAACCCTAAGATAAAACAAATTCAGAGCAAGGATGACTCAAATTTATAGCTTAGTGTATTCCTTTGGGATATGCAGGTTCAGTCTTTTCATAAACCATACAGGATTCAGGTTCTGAAGAGGAATAAGAATTTAAGCAATGCTCTGTCTTTGGGGGAGGATTATGTAATTTTTAGTGGGCCCCTATTCATTTTATCACAGTTTTAAGCATCTAATTTCTACAAGCAGATCAGTCTGGATAAGTGCTTAATCTAGATGCTGATTAGCAAGTTTGAAGCACCATCATATTAATAAAGAGCTATCATAAATGCAGGGGACTGAAAAGGTGGTGTTAAGAGCCAATGTCAGTGTTGAAGTAGGATTTGCTTTCATTGTGTTTTCCAAATATCATCATCATTAATGTTTCTGGGGTTCCTTTCTATTTGAGAACCTTGATAAAATATAACATTTTTAATAATTTATCCTACAGGGAATGCAGTGCAATAAATTCTAAAACAAAATGCAATAATACTGTACTAAGTTGAACACAATAAATCATCCCTTTAAATGTAATGGCAGATGAACAGTGAGAGGGAATTACAAAATGGGTCAGGTTGGAAAGGACCACAGTGGGTCATCTAGCCCAACCTCCTTGCTCAAGCAGCCTCATTCTAAAGCACATTGCACAGGATTGTGTCCAGATAGCTCTTGAATATCTCCAGTGACAGAGACTCCACAACCTCTCTGAGCAACATGTTCCAGTGCTCAATCATTCACACAGTAAAGAAATTCTTCTGCATATTTAGGTGGAACTTCCTGTCCATCAGTTTCTGCCCATTGCCTCTCATCCTGTTGTCAGGCACCACTGAGTGGAACCTGGTTCCATCCTCTTGAAACCCTCCCTTCAGATACTGATAGACATTAACGAGGTCCCCTCTCTGTCATGTGTTCTTAAAACTGAACAGGCCTGGCTCCCTCAGTCTTTTCTTGTGAGAGGCGCTCCAGATGCTAAATCATGTTTGCTGCCCTCTGCTGGAACTGGACACAACACTTGCATTTCAGACTATTCTCCACCCATCTCTCCAATCTGTGGAAGTCCTTCTGAAGCTTCTGCACAGCACTCAGGGTTATTGGCCACTCCTCCCAGCTTTATGTCATCAGTGAACTTGCTGAGGAGGCATCTGGACCTTCATCAAAGTCATTGATGAGTAAGTTACACAATATTGGGCCCAGTACTGAACCTTGTGGGACACCACTCATGACAGGTCCTGTACAAGGCCCTGTGACACATATTATGACCCTCTGGGATCTGCTGTTCAGCCAGGTGGGAGTATGAGAGGAAACCAAAGGGGATACTCAAAATAAAGAAAAACATCCAGAGTAAAAATCATGTATGACCTTGAAACTTGGCTGAATTAATTAGTTATTTTCTTGGAGGCAAGGCATTTTTTCCTAGAGGCAAAAGCCAGTTAAAAAAACCCCAACCAACAAAACAAACTGTGATTTAGAAAGGTATTAATGAGCTTTTCTTGTCCTGGGTTGGTTTTATCAAGTATGGTATTGAAATCTTTTCTAATCAAACTTAAGTGAAAGACATTTTTAACACAGTTTACTGGATATTGTCCTAAAATAAGCAGCACAGACTCCATTTTGGTTTATATAAATAGGACATTGGTGCAAATTGTGAATAATTTATACTGTTTCCTTTTTATTCTATGTCAGCTTCTTAGGTTTTATATATCACATAGTACATTTTTTTGTTTTCTCAGGAAACCATAAATCCCCAACACCCAGAGATACAGGACCTCTGTCCCACTAGCTTTAGGTCCTATAAATAACTGTTAGATGTTCAAACAGTCACACAAAAGAGCAACTAAACTGTTTCAGGTTAGTATCTGCAATTAGATTTGTATTTTATATAGAATTTTCCAGGCTTCTACCTATCTGATTGTCTTATATTCACTAAAAACTTTTCACTCTGCTAAAACCAGAGAAAGGAAGAGGGAAGAGAAGAGGCAGAAAGGTATGTATTACTGCCTTCCTTAATATCTCAAAATTGCCTGCTGAATTAGTAAGATTGGTTCAAACTCACATTTCAGAAACGGAAGTTGTGTCTGATCTCTCTGACACACCCTATTCATACAGCATTTATGAAACACAAGGTTACTATCATTGAACATTTGAACAAAATCTCATTTTGTCCTGATAGATTTCTGTTCAACAGGCAATGGCAATGTGCTCTGCTAGCCATACAGTATTGTAAGCTTAATTACTTTCTGCCTTGTCTCATCTTGCACAATCAGTACTACTACATTTATTCTGAGAACTGATTTGCTATTCCTTTTATTTGTAGCTAGAATGTGGTCTGTGAAACAAGCCCAGCTTCTTGTATCTTGTGCCAGCTTCAGAGGTTATGAATACATCTCTCTTCATATCCATTCCAGAGTCCACCCACAATTCTCACAGAAATCAGACCTGTGGGGGTTACCCCATTCCAGATAAGAAGGGAAATTATTTTCTTACTTCTGGATTATCTGCACCTCATGGAATTATATTCTGTAAAAGAGATGACCCTCCAATCATGTGTAACTTTGGAAGCATTTGTGGTGGGCCCAGATTCTTTTGGTATGTACTGGCTTTTTCTTCCAGTACTTTTGCCAAAAAAATAAAAACAGTTTTCACATTTTTATGAAAGTGAGATAATTAGCTAAACAGGCTAAAGCAGTCCTGGGTCTGCACAGGAGACATGCTGTAAAAACAACAGCTTTTTAAAATGAAAGATGGAAGTTCCTAACATGTCTATGCAGAAGCTAAAAGAATGATGAGGGACTCTGAATCATAACTTCAGATTCAGATTACTCAGTTATCACTGCAGATTTATAGAATCCTTCCAGTTATCTAATTCTTCCATTGAAGTACCCTCCTGCAAAGAGTAAGTTTGCTGCTGTGCAGAGCAGTATGAGTATTTTTAATGATTAAAGATAACTTCTGGCTCTAAGTAATACTGTATTCCATTTCTATATGGTAAGTTAGCTTCTAAAAAACTCTTGGGTCTGTTTCGTGGATTAAATATTAATTTTGAAACTGCTGAAACTGAGGCTTAACTCATTTAACCACACATTTTTTAAGATACTCTAGGGTAAACAAGGTATCTGCATGGGGTGACATATATTACAGTGCCTGTAGGAAACTTATACACTTCTAAGGTTGGATCTGGGGATAAGAGAGTTTTCACGTTGTCAAGCGGTATTAGACATCTATATATGACCAACAGACTCAAGTCCTTAGTATTGAATAATATTTTAATGCTCTTTTATCCTATGCAAAACAGTCAGTTAGAAATCCTGTTATTCCAAAGGACTAATTTAAAATAAGTCTTTGCTTAGTAGTAGTTCATGATGAACAGCTGTTATTTTACTTCTAACATGAATAAACTATTCCATGTATAATGTATGATATATATAGTCTTATTAAAATCTCATATATCTTCACATTGAGTGAATATGGAAATGTTTCTGACTGTTAAATCAGTTGAAATAAACTGTCTGTGCTTTAAATAATAACACTATATGCTTGTGATGAAGAAAAATGAGATGGCACTTCCTTTCTCACTTCCTTTCCTTTCATTTTATGTTTGGGGCTTTTATGTGGACTTCTTCCTCGACTACAAGGAGAGAAGAGTTCTCCACAAGACTCTCCAGAGACCTCTGTCCAGATCAAACAATGGTAATGACACTAACAGGGAACACTACCTGTTGCAGAAAGTATTTTCAGACGAGCTTAACCATATAAGAGTTTCAGAAGCATTTTATCAGGGACCAATGATTCAAGTTATAATTAGACCAAGTTGCTGTCATTCACTTGACTGGTTTATGTAGAATATAACAAAGAGGAAATTCAGTGCTTTGAAGGGCTATGTAGCATATACGGTTTCTTGTCATTATGAATATATGCTTTTACCATTATTTGATCAGTTGAGGTCCTGTAGATATCTGTAGTGTGGAATATGCAATATCCTCAGAAAGGTCCTCTGTTTTCACTGAACCTGCATACAGAATTCAGTACTACAGACTCAGAAGGGAAAAACCAGAGATGTCTCTGTATAGTATAAGCATGAATAAATACCACCTTTCCAAAACGATGACAAGTGCTTAACTGTAATTACATACATTTCTAATGCATTTTTTTATCTGCTGAAAACCCTGGTGCAAGGTTTTTATTTTTTTTTACTTATTCTAAATCTTGAGCTGAACTTTTCTCCTTTCTACAGTGTGATAACTTCAAACTTATTCTCAGTGCCTTGCTGATATCAATTCTGACCCAACTGCATCCTGCTGAATTGCATGAGGCCCTGCAAAGTAGCTTTTATGTTTTAAGGTACAACTACCGTAATCTTCTAAACTACCTGATAAAATTTTAATCTCTCTGCCCTCCTTTTTAGAAGTCAGCCAAGGAAAGATGCGTTGACAGCATCTTACTTTATTTACTTCTCACAAATCCCTATGTCTGCCATGTTTAATCGTTTATCTTCTTCCTCCAGTTTTCCTTCCCCCTCCCTCTCATTTTAATCTTTTGCTTCCATTTGGCTTACTGTGGCTGAAGTCCAGCTTTGCTTTATTCTAATTATTGTGCAGACTATATTCCTTTATCTAAACACTCTTTGTTTCTTTAAATGCTCCTGTACTTTATCATTAGATTCTCTCAATGTCATCACTACTCATGCTCTTCCTGTCCTAATTATTTGATCATGGATGACAGAAAGGATGAGCCACAGTTTATTGGATTTATTCTGTGGGGCACATTGTTGCTAGGTGATACCCCTTAGCCACTGCTATAAATACTTAATAATCTTAAGATTAAATTTCCTTGTTACTTTACATTTAAACAGTGTAAGGTACCTGAACTTTGATGATTTTAAGTGCATTAGAAAACTGTTTGGGTTAAGGGACAATTCTGATTGGTTGCTAGATTATTGCTAAGGGATGGACTAATTTGTATGAAGCACACAGTTCTGCACTGCTGTTCAGTATTTCAAACTGCAAAACTCATTCCAACAGTTTGACATACTTTTTTTTCAGACTAGAACTGTTAGGAGACAGTAATCACAACTAAGCAGGCTATTTAGTAATCATGAGGAAACATTCAAGAAGGATTGAAAGTACAACACTGTGCCAGGTTGTATGATTTGTCCTGTGTTAATCACATTCCTTATCTCACCTTGCCGCTTAATATTTATCCAACTAAAACTAAATTTTTGGCACTATTTAACTAATGCATGATCTTTCAAAAATTCCTATGTGAAATATAGTACCATGAGTATACTATGGTTGTTGTTATAAGAGTGTCTGCAAAAAGTCGTAGTTGTTATAGTCTCTGAATATTTTTGTAATTATGAAGAGAGTTATCTGGTTTCAAACAAGATTTTAACCAGAAACTGGAATCAGAATAGAAAATTTGCATGTGCTTATCTAAGCTAAATAAAAACTGAGTGACTAACGATTTTTTCTACCTCTTCAATACTTGGAGAATTTGACTCTAAACTTCACCCATTCAATTGTGAAGGCTATATACAGTTTTTAATGCCTATTAGTCTTAGCTCATTTCAAGCTCTGTAATCAACAATTTTATCTGTTGATTCCTTTTAGTTGAATTCATTAATAAAACCTAACACTATAGTGGCATTTCATAGGTTTTTTGTCCTTTGTATTAGTTATTTGATTTTCCTTCTCATTTCTGTCATCATCAGTAACTCTTTGGCTCTTTCTTTCCTGAACTTGTTTTTCATTCACTCTTTGTCACTTCTTTCCTGCTGTTTACCACCTTTTCAGGGCAGAAAATACAACTTGTCTATCACATAGAAAGCAGAATATTAATATGTAATTGGATGTAAATAATGCATCTCCCATCAGAAAAAAAATGGATATTTTAAAGGCAAAAAGAGGTTAGAAGACTAAAATTTGCAGAAATTTGTCTTACACGTTTTCCAGCATATTTTCCACGAAAAAAAGGTTGCAGTAGTGCCTAAAATTGCCAGATTAATTGATTAACTTAATTGATTGACTTAATTGAATAAGTCTTCCATTTCATATTCAAACATTCATAACTAGAGGCTTACTTATAGAACAATTGTTCCCAAAGCAATCTGTCACAGACTGGGACCATTCCTTACAAATCCATAATGAATAAAAGTTTATTTTTGTTTTAATTGGAGGAGTCTAACTGAAACCATCTTTTTTGTTGTTTCACAGAAATGTTATGGCCAAGAGAATGAGATTCAGATTTAGTCAGAAACCAAAATTAGATTCTACAATAAGTTTTGAAATATTTGAATCCAAGTAATGAAAATTGTCAGTGTAGGTTTTCTGAAGTAGTTAGTCTGAAAAAACTAATACTTACCAATTTTTATGACCTTCTTAAATGAAAATCTCTCTCAAAAGTTTCACTTCTGCTACTTCTGCTATCAAAATATATTTGCACACAGCTGAATACATTTCTAATTTAGAATATATCCTATTTAATTTCTAAAATTTCTAAAAGGAGTTTGCATTTCACTTTGCTTCCAATTATTAATTACACTTGATTGGAAGAAATTAAAGTAAACCATGCAGAGGTGCAAATTAATCTGTGACACTGTCTCAGATATTTCTGTTCCTTTACTCTGATATTCAGCTGTGATTGTAGAAGATATGGGTCTGGGAATAAAGTATTATTGCAAATATCCTGGTTCTAGTCCATAAAAATGAAGAAACTCAGCAGCATCATTCATTTTGAAATTTTTCAGTTGCCTTCTATTTCAAAATGTTTTGATTTTGGTGAAATTCTAGATAACATGTTCAAACTGTGAATGCTTGTCAGAAAACAGTTCTCAGAAGAAATTTTTGGAAATATGAAAATAGTTGTAGAAGTTTTTTATCACAACAATAAAATTGTTATGGGCAGGTATTCAGAGTCGTTTGCATGACTGAAAGTAACTTCAAGGATGTTTTTCTAGTAGAGTATATAATTACACTGTTTCCAGTGAGGCATTTTCTGTGTGCTACTGCAGTAGAGCAGAGTCTACTCTATAAGGCTCCATTGTGTGAAAACAAAAAGCTATGCTCATGATTTTGACTCTTCAGTCATTTCAGTTTCTCACAGTTTTTCTACACTAAACTGTCTCTTTCTGGAATAGTCTACCTTGTATTTTCTTTTCCCTATCCAACATTTTTAAATTCCATTTTACTTCTCCTACTCTTGTCTTCTTTCACCCATAGGGATCCAAGCCTGAGTGTTTTGCTACTTAGGTTCAATACATGGCTCTCAACCCATCTATGCACAAAAAATGAAATAACATTTTCTGTTACCTCAGAAATGCTTTGAAAAATTATTATTCTTCTCAAAACCCCATATACCAACTGAATGAAATATCTCAAAGTCATGATGAATTTGTTAATAACTTCAATGGACTATATAATTTCAAAGTATTTAAATAATTAAATAGAAAATATCATTTTGTTTTCTTATAATATCCATTTGAAATTTTTGTTCAACTTTATTTTAAAATATTTTTTTTAAAATAAATTCTAATTTTTTAATAGTCTTTTCACTATGTACTTTTTAATTAATATAATTTTTCTGCTTGCAAAGAACAAAAAATACATTTTTTAGAAAAAGAATTACATTTGAGTCTGACTTTTGGCTCAAAGTAAAAATAAAAGAAATTAAAATAATGAACTTACTTTTACATATTTGTCATTTTTATCACTGAAGAGAAGTTCAAACATATTTTCCTTAGGCCTGTGCTCTCATTTAGGTTAAATCGTTGTTTCATAACCCTGTCAGTATAATGGAACTGTAAAATAAACATATTTTAAGACCAATTATGTTGCAACAGGAAAATAAAGTAGCCTTTTAGTCTAAATTATAAATGGGCCTCATGACTCTTGTTTCATCAAGACCTCTCACTTCAAAGACCTTTTTTTCCCCCTCTTACTTTGTATTCTGTTCTTGCTTAGTCCACTTAAGGGGTTTTGAAATATTACTAAAATGAGTTTGAGCCACAAACAAATTAGGCAGATATTCCACCAACTGATAATTTAGGTAGGATGGATAGCTTTACAAAAGTAATTTCTGAATGCTTAATCCTCATTAAGGGTACAAATGCAGATAGAATTACTGAAGAAGCCCTCAGTGTTGCAGTGGTTGAATCCACTGCAGGAATGACCAAGGAGCCACAGAGTCCCAAAACAGTGGGCAGGCTCAGAGGTCTAAGACTACCCCGTTTTACCCCTTTTAAGTCCATGTTCTAGATAGTTTTCCTTTCCTTGATACCCCACTGGTTCCCGGGTCCCTTGTTCCACCCCTCGCCTTTCCCATTGGTCACTGTCCTGTTACCCCACACCCTCTCCACCCCCTGGCCCCCAAAGGATAGGCTCTGATGTTCTGTCCCTCCCTTGGTGGCGATCCGGATAAAACCCCGGGCCCCTCAGTGTTCTGTGTTCTTTGTCCCTGGGTCCCTTTGAGCAGGGATCCCAATAAACCCCTTGGAACTCCATACAAAGGACCCCTCCTGCCTCTTTGTCCCTGGCGACGCTGCAGAAGCTGTCCGGCTCTGTGTGTGTGCATGGCTGTGAGTATCGACCAACTACAGTGCGTCAGAGTGTGTCCTGACGCGGTTGCGCGGAGGTCCCTGTTCGGGCACCATGTGACGCTCTGCCTGAGGGGTGGAAAGAGCCTTGCGTCCATCCCGATCGGATCCCACCAGAACCACTCCAGGGGGTGCCACGCGAACGCGCTCGGACACACTCTGACACACCGTAGTAGGTGGATACTTACAGCCACACACACACACAGAGCCTGACATAATGAACATAATAAAAAGCAATAAAACTGTCCCAGATGGCTTATATTCTAAACATCTGGCAAAACACAACCACTGGGTCTTCAGGCTAAGATAAGGTTACTGTCCAGGCAGGCATGTGTGAATAAATTAGATGCGACAGTGGCTCAGCCATCACATGTGGTCATCGATCTAATCAATAGCAACAGAGCAATTATTCATAGGAATATTTTGGTACATATTTTCCCTTACATCTAAGACAGTTTAATTAATTGCATTTGTCTATATCCCACTGAAAAAAAAAAATCATGGTCAGGCCTACTTACTATTTTCAAACTTACTAATGTAAATTAAAATTCACAAATCAAAGAACAATCTTGGTTTCCACCAATATACTTCACCATGTCATTGCTTTAATATTTCAAAGAAAGAAACCAGCGGATCACCAACACTTGCCTAGATCTGCTGACCATAGGTTAGCATTACAAACCCTAAATCCTGAAGGACCAATTCAATAACTAACCTCTTTAAATAGCATTTACTATTCATATTCTCAGTATAGATATGATTATGTCAACCTCAAAGCCATCTCTTCATTATGTCAAAATATTTCACCTAAAATATGCAACATAATTTAATAATAATGAGGTCTGCTTGTGGTGGGATAAAGTTTTCACCAAGGCACATGAGAGAAGACACATAAAACTTCTGACCAACATTTTCATAAAATAACCCCAATGGTAACTGCTAATATGAACAGATTTATAGTAGCTAAGCAGAGTGAAGGATGAGAAGCTATAAAACTGTAAAAAGAAATATGATAATATTCATTAATGTCTTGAGAATTGCTGTTTTATTTCTCTATAGTAATTATATCATAACTTGACAAACCTTCTGGAATTTTGTTTCAAGGTTTTCTTGGCAAAGAATATAGTTATAACCTCATAAACAGGTAGGAAGCATTCTTAGCCCATCACCAATCAAATTATATGCCTAAGGGGAAATTTCAGAATGAAAACAGACTGGTATTTTCAGCATTTATCTACTTTGTAAACCAGTATATCCACTAAGCAGGATAAGTAGTATCCACACAATTTTTACTAATGAGCAATAATAAAAGCCTGTTAAGAATTCCTGGCATTCATGGGTTGACATCAGTCTGAGACTGAAGATTGCATTTGTTTGTTTGAGTAGATCTGTGTCAGTCTGTAGACAAAAATCTCTTTCTTATCTCTCTTTTCCTCATATTTTCTGAAATCTATAAGTATGCATCCACAGGTTATGTCCAAAACCAGTGAAGCTAGAAGTAATTCACAAGGCCTTAGACTTATCATTAGTGAAACCATACACAGAACCTCTGAAGGACACAGTGGTGATTTGAAAACACATTTTTATATTAAATAATAATAATCTAAACCTGTTGCGTTTATTTCAGAGATCGTGTTTATTGATTTATTGTTTTTGAAAAAATGGTGAGTACTTATTAATATATAAGGCTTGAGTTTTTAATAGGTAAGGTGTTAAGGCACTGTAAAAATACATATAAAGGTAAGATTAAAATATATTCTGTTACCAGCCATTTATTCATATAAGAAAAAAAAATTCCTGATGAACTATATATACTAATCAAAAAATACTGCAATTTACTGAGTGTTATATTCAACACTCTTATTTAGTAAAAAATCCATGGTATATAATTAAAATATCTAACACTTTTTTAAGAGCCAGAGGCATTGGTATTCATATTTTAAGATTATATTAACATGGTCTGTTTCATCATATTTTTATTCCTCTACATACAAGATCACATTAGCTTCTTTGTACTGGGGAGTTTAACATGTCTTACTGGTTTTATGTTAAAATATTATCAAGGCATTAGCACTAAGGATATATTTAGAGTAACATAACATAGCATAACCTAACATGGAGAAGTAACCTATTTTCCTTTTTATGAATTCTTGACTGAATCCTTATAAGAAATGATATTCCTAGAACTGACAGACAAGATATGTGTTATTGGGAAGCTTCTTCTGAGGAAACATATTTTATTTCTCAGAACTCTTGAAAATCTTGGGAGTTACTATTTCATCCACTGAAACATCATTTTAAGAAAATCTGTCACATTATCTGTTTAGAAACCCAGAAAAGCAGGTGTATGGTAAAGCAAACTCATTCCCAATTTTTGTAGTTCAGGTGGAAAGAGCATTTTGGTTCACTTTTCCCCCTCTCTTTTCAAGGATGGATAGTCAGCATGAATAGGGGATTTACCTTTCACTCTTAATGTGTATTTTCACATCCACTTAGAGATTAGCTAAAATATAAAAAGCACCAAAAAAGCATTGGAGAACTGCTGAGGAGATAGTCATAAACATTTGGAAACATTCTCTCCCACACTTTCCTCTCTGAAAACCTCTTTGGAAACTTATATTCTAGGTCACCTCCTCAACATAGAAAAGGACTATGAAATCTAAAAATGATTCACATAAAGACTATTAAAGAAACTACTACACAATAATAGATTTTATAACAATGCTATTAAAAATTGTTTCTTTCATGGATTGAAAGCATGTTACGGGTTGCTGACCACAAATTTAATACAATAAAATTTATTTTTGTATATTATTCATGTCAAATAGTGCCATTAACATCCATACAACAATCTAAATGGATAAGGTAAACCAGATTTGTCCCCAGTTTATTTCCTACTCTGTCTTATTTGAATGCAAATATCTTTGAAGACTTTGTATAACCACTTCAAAAATTTAAACAGAACCTCAAGAGAGGCTGTGTAATTTTCAGTTCACTGAACCAGAGAATAGTCTCTCAAAGCTGTTTCAGTGTTGTCATTACTTCCACCTACAAAAGAAACAGTGATGACTCAAAGTTGGAAACAAGAAAAAATAAGCAAGTACCTTCATAACAGATAGCTTTCAGAAACAGCCTATTCAACATCTTTCTTGAAAGTTTTGCCTAAGGTAGATAACTGGAATTTTAATTTCAGTCTCTGAAATAACCTGAGTGTATTTCAATATATTTAATCACTTTGATAAAGTAATAATCAGACAACTTAATGTCAGTCCTAAACTTTTCTGGTAAAGAGCCAATCAGAATAAACGATTTGCTGAACACCATAAATTTAAATCAGAACCAAAGTGCCTTTTCCAAGCCTACGTAAATTACTGATGTACTGAAGGAAACAGTTGGCTTGATGACTCCCTGTGTGTATGATTTCAAATAGGAATACAAACAGACATCTTTTCTTTAGAGAATCAGGCCTTTGGAATGTGTCTTACTGAGCGGAAGGCTGCACACAACCTGAAGGATGGTTTCATGAAAATTACATTAAAGAGGAACTTATGTTTCATGAAAATTGTCATTTGACCACAAATTACTAACAAGCTGCTGTTATATTTGACTAAGTCCAAGTTGGGGCATCTTATTTTCTGTAAACAAGAAATCTTTGGAAATACTCTTTATGCAAGGGAAAAAAAAAAATTAGCACTTTGAATTATAAATTCTGTGAAAGTTTGAAAATATTCCACTTTTTATATTTGTGTGCACATTGTGAATGAGGGTGATTCCATACACTAATTCAAAGTAACTAGTCATGTCTCTATATCAAATCACAGAGTCACAGAATATGCTGAGTTGGAAGGGTCCCACATGATGCCAAATGTAGTTGCATATATACATATATATTATATGTGAGTGTATATACTCACATAATAAATGCTGCTCATGTTATATGGAAATTTGTGAAGTACTTTAAAGGTGTTAGGCTATTCATGTTAGTAAATTCAGTGGAAATTAATTTCATTAATTACATTAACAAATGCAGCAAAGAATTAATTTAAGAATTGTGACAGTTCTCATGTTATCTTTTGGGAAGGTTTTCCTAGAAATTAGATTCTGTTCCGGTTTGGCCAAATTTAGAAATATATATCCTCTGAGAGAAGGCACAACCTCCCCTCCCCCCACCAGGTTTGGGAAAAAAATAAATTTTCCTTGAAGGAAAGTGAAGAAGATAAAACTATTTATTTAACAAACACACAGGGAAGGAAAATAATGTTAAATGGTAAAATCTTTCGCTGTAGAGGAAAAAGCTGGGAAAGTGCTCAAGTCCTCCCTTTGGTCTCCTCAGAGCTGGGGCTTGGCCCAGGGCCAGGCCCTCTGTGCCCGGTGGAAAGTCCTCCCAATGTGCTCTGATGTTACAGCAATCAAGCCGTCCAGTAGAAAAGGGAGAAAATCCGAAATTCCAGAGAAGGAAAGAGGAAGAATGTTAAGTATTATTAGCAAAAGAATTTAGAAACCCACAATATCTGATTACATTGTTGTATACACCGATGGTACATGCATTTCCTGAGTGCTTCCTGCTGTTCTAATCATCCTATCTCAGAAAGGTACAGCCTGTGGAAGTAAAAAGAAAGATGAAAAGCATGATCAAAGAAATGGAAGAGTTTTTATATTAAGAAATACTTAATAAACTATGACTCTTCAGCCTGCAAAACAGACAGCAGGAGAGAGATGTGGTAGCATTGCTCAGTACTGTGTAGGCTATGAAAAAATTGATTAAGGAACAATTATTCATTTCTTTCAGTGCCCAGAAAATAGGAACATTCAACAAAATTATCAGGCCAAAGGAAGTACCTTTCCACACAGAGTAAAATTAAGTTTTGGATCACATTATTGTCAAGAGCTGTGGAGACCGGAAGTATAAGGAGGTTCAGTATGTGATTAAGGAATTTGTGAAAAGTCTATCAAGCTCTATCCAATATAAGAAAACTTGATACACCCCAAAAGAGCACACACAATCTCATGTATCTGTCGCAGTACTTGTAGTAGAGTTCAGAGTAGTGTTGATACATAGAATAATAAAAACACAGGACTAGAAAGCAGAATGACAAATTTTAGTTAATCACTAAGTCATTTCTGGGAGACATTTGTCTAACAGGTTCTGAAAGATAGCATCGATACATATTCTACACTTCCTTAGAAAATCATTATTATTAATTTCTTCCTAGTAAGTAATAAACGAGGTGTTCAGATAGACAGTATTTATAGACTGTATCAGGTGCTTCAAAATGTTCTTTGCATAATTTTCTTTAATACAGCTGGATTTCTCAGAAAGCATAGCACAGAGCAGGCAATCAAGTTCTTCATGTTAGGACTAATTTTGATGGACTCCAGTGTTCCTGGATACAACAGTGTGATGGATGTGCAGAAGTGCATCTGAGATGGTCTAATCTGTTGTACTTTGCTGGTTTGCCTTGTGGGAAATTACAGCATTGAACCTTTCTTTCTCTCTCTCTCTCTCGTCTTTAACAAGGATGTGCTCAGTAAGCTGGGTTGAGACTGCTCCCGGTTTTGGTGTCAGTATTGGGATGATGAAAATCTTTATGGCTCAGTTGTGTTGTAGCTTTTTGTTAAGCTACCACACAGGGGTCAGTGTGTGGTCAGCAATCACCAGAGGCTCCTTCCATGCCTAGATTCTAAGTGTCAGGAAATTTGTGTTCAGGGTTTCTACCACTTTATCAATATGTTGGGACTGCAATGTGTAAGGTCTTCTGTGGGAATATTGGCAGGATTTAGCTTTTGAACACTTGGGTGGTTGGTGTTTCCTCTGATCAAATGGATATGGAAGATATATTACTTCTGATTATATCTGGAAGCAAAATAGATAGTTTCAGCTCCAATATCTGTTTGCATGTCTAACTACCAACCTTGGATAAAAGGGAGAAGTGTGCTGGGAGTTCTTGGTCGTGTCTCACAGGGCTTCATGTGACTAGGAGAAACTTGAGAAATAGATTAAAATGCCAGTGAAGCTTGAGCTGTCTTTGCACTATGAAGAGTTTAATTTAATTGTCTGGAGATGCTGACACATCATCAAAATGAGGGAAGAGTTTTGAGATTAATTTACAGTATTCTGCTAAGAGCTGTGAAAGATTTACCAGAAATTTATTCTTCTGCTTCTTCAGAGAACAAATACAGGAGATCTTGAATGTCTAGTGTGTTATATTTTCAATAAGGAAAATGTTTACTTACCTGCCTTAGAAGGACCCTGAGAGGTGGGTTTTAAATTTCCATAAAACTCAGCACTTCATAATAATACACAGAATGTTTAGTGTGATTTAAGTAATCAGTCTTGAGGAGATCAGTTTGTTGCCTCATAAGGGTCATGTCTGCTTGGTTATTGCCTGATCTTGTCCTTTCAGAGGCAAAGCGGCAAGCTCATTGCAGTGCATCATGGATACAGTGCTCTGTAAAACCAGGCAGCTTCCTAAATAAGGATGATCCAGCTTTTTATATCTTCACAGGAGTGTTTAAGTATTTTTTCTTTTCCTGTGGTTCTAATGAGAAGTTTAATTTTGCCTGAATAATGAAGATCTGAATGGACAACCATGTTTTTTATAACAAGGGTGACTAAATTCTAGTCAAAGTATCATGCGAATTACTAGTAGGCCATGTTATATGTGAATAAAGGGGAACTAATTTAATCATCTTTGATCTTGGATATTACAAGCATACATTATTTTATGCTGTGTTCTTTGGTCTGACTCTTCAGATTTATACTCGATTGTGTTTCAAAGTGGCTTCTTTTTACCTTCTGTTAAAAAAGAAGAAGAGTTTTAAAGGTTTGTGATAGGTGCTTTGAGGATGGATGTGCTTTAAAAATGTTTCAGGGTTAGAATAATTATTGTGAAATTTTTCTCTTTCTTCTATTCAACAACAATCAGGCTAACTCATTTGATGATATATACATAGACACATATGTATATATTTAATAAAATGCATTATCCTTTGACAAGACAGAATTATTTTTTAATGGAAGAATGATGCCTTTTTTACTTTTCCACATCTGGGTGCTCCTCATTGCTCCTAGTCATTTGGGAAAAAGTGGTTGTGAGCTTAAAATGGAAAAGTGAAAAATCAGGCAAACAGTAAGATCCCAAATACACACTGTTTGTCACTTTAAAAATTTTGTTGGTTTGCATTTATTTCTAAAATAACATTTCTAGGTATCTCTAATATGAAGAGATTTAAAAGTTCAGGCTTGCTTGGAATCTTGTCTTGAAGCTCACTCTAATGTTTTGCTCTGAGGATTTATGATTTGTCTCTAGTAAATGATGCTACTGCAGTAGGTGTTGCAGTCTGAGAAGGCTGGTGTCCTGTTTCTGGAAGCTGTGATATCCCCCGACTTGAGAGGTAGGCAGTTCCTTACTGGACATGGCCAGGAGAACCACCCTCAGATAGTGATATGCTACTGTCATGAAACTTTTTTCAAGTGTTTCCAGGCATAGAAGACTTGTCATCCATCTGATACTTGCTTGAGATTTTAAGTCCGTGTTTTCTTGTTGATTGCTCTTTTTACTGGCTGTTCCTGGCAGTACAGAAAGAGGGCGAGGAATGAGCCACTCTAAACCAGAACGCCATTGAAGTCTCTAAGCCTGCATGCTTAGAGGAGGGATATACCACGTATTATGCTGAACTTCACAGATCTGCCTTTAGTGTCTGCTCTTCTGGGGATTTCTTCTGTGATTTTGGGAAGCTGCTGGAGCTCTTTATACCAGTGTTCTCCATCTGGCATTTGGAAATAATAAGCTGTTACCTGACAGGGAGGACAATTCTACTAATATCTTAGGGACTAAAGGGTGAGTGGGAACTGAGAGCTTCCTCCATATGCAATAACCCAGAGAACTGAACAGCATCAGTCCAGCATGGCCTGTCCTCTTCAGCCCTGAAAAAAAGAAAAATTGAACAAATCAATACAGCAAAACAAACAGAAAAGTGATAGCTCATATATTGCAGTGCTAAGTGCTTTAATGACTTTTTCTCCCCCAAGAAAAGCAAAGCCTGTAAACAACATAAACTTTGGGTTGTTAGCACAAAAACATAAACACAGATGTGAGAGGATGTGGTGGTACAAGTAGCTCCAACTGCTCTGTCTCCTGAGGAGAACTCAATCAATCAGCTATGGTAGTCAGCAACCCAACAGTCATGGTGAGAACCCATGAGTCCTTTGTTCTGCTGTTTGCATGTTTTCCCCTGATTGGTTAATGTTTTTCCCTTCTTGCTTTATGTACGAGGTTGTGTATATTCATTTCCCAAGTTTAATATGTATCAGTTCTAGAAAGTTCTTTGTTCCTTGATGCCCCATTGGTTCCTTCCCTAAATCCCTCCTTTGTGTTATTTCCATTGGTTCCCTTGCACTCAACCCTGCCTCCTGTCAAGTATCCCATTTGCTGTATCCCTTATCCCCGCCTTTCCTATCCCCACTATAAAATCCCTGGACCCTTGTCAGATCCTTGGCTCTCCATCTCGTCCCCCCCGTTGTCTCACTTCAATAAACCTTCTGCGGAGAAATTACGTGGAGAGTTCCCTCTCAGTCCCTTCTTTGCCTCTGCCTGTGTGCCTTCACCCCCTGTCTAGGGACGGCCCCCTCAGGTGAGGAGCGCACCCCTGTCTGCCTGCGCTTTTGTGTGTTTGTGCCTGCCGTAGTGCAGTCGGGTTGTGGCTACACATCTGGGCTCTCTTTGAGCTAGCACGCAAAAACCTGACAAGGGTTTGGATTTCAAATTTGAATTTCAAACTTGATTTATTCCATCAACTGCTAGAGATGAAGAAAACTCCAGGTTTGAATTTTTCTTCCTATATTTTTTTCAATGGAACAGAAGGGGAAAATCAAGTATAGGCATATCCTTCTTCTGTCTACCTTCCTGCCAAAAAATTTTGAAGGGAATCATAAGTATTTCTATTTCAGCAAAATGCTGTGAAGAATGCAGCAATTAAAAACACAATGTTTACCTTGTATTTGTTTGTCACTCTCTTAAACCTGAGGTTAAGGGTGTTTTCTAAAATTTGCAGAAAACAGAAGGACAAGGGGAAATTTGAAATTTGGTGATTGTATCTGAAGCCTTGATGTGTCTTTGTAAATGTAAGATCTGTGCTTTGATGATTGAATAGAAGAATACTGAGATTTATATTCTTTTTTTCAAAACTATAGTCAACATCGAATGTAGTAAACTCATAAGCCAAAGGTGGGAAAAAACATTACCTTGTTGTGCTTTTGCTGAGGAATTTTCTAAAGGAGACCTTCTCAACTCGTGTTTCTACCTGACCTTCTAACTGTCATGAAATAGAGGTAGTGATTTCTAACGTACAAAATCTGTGATTTTTTTCTGGTCTTCTAACCCATATTTTTAAGTTTTTTTTAGTCTGGACAGGGTGCTTGTTGAGGGTGATGTGGTCAATGGCAGAGAGACACAGGGAGAGAGCAAAGGCAGAAGAAACAGAGCTGAAGTGTCAAAGCATAGTCATGTGGCGGATTGGAGACAAACAGCTAGAAAGTCTCTTAAATATTTAGCCCAATATCATATTCCCCGGGCCAGTTCACCACAGTACACCCATGTACAAGCCTTCCAGGTCTCTAGGGATTTGTAGCTGAGCAAGTCTCTTCATGGAAGGAGAAATTGGGTTAGTAATGCTGGTTTCCCCATGGAAAGGAATGACATGTTTTCAGTAGCTAAAATGTTAATGGCAGATGGAACTTCTCCTTATGAAACAGAATAGTAGCTTTGCAGAAGTTGCTCTCTGTCTTAGGTTTTAGGCCAGTATTGGGATTCTAGGTGACTGAAGTTAGTATGTCACGAGTGTTATTAAAATTCCTCTTTTTCTCTCCCTTCTCTCCTTTAATCAGTGATGACCCCAGAGAGAAAATTTTTCTTGTTTTCAGTAGTTCCATTGTGGACTAAATTAAAATCTTGTGCTATATATAGGACTGTCAAGAAATTATACCTTCTTCACACATACAAGATGCCTGCAGCACAAAAGAAAGGTGCGCCATCAAGGGAATCGATGGTCTCCAAATATATAGTTCTGCAAGCTATATGCAGGACCTACAGGCCAGTCTTGGACTGGTTTCTTGTCTATTTGATGGTTTCACAGTGAAGTGGTTAGAGAAAACATTTTTATTCCTTGTATTAATGTGATATGATTAAAGAGAGAGGCCTGCACTTGCTTTAAGAGTAGGTTTCAATGCGATGCATGTGAGTGGATTGGTACTTGTTTATTTTTAGCTAAACAGATATATTTGTTATCTTAGAAGTCTTCATTGTCTGGAATCATAGGCACTGGCAAAGACATTCAATCTGTTGGACATAACATTGCGTCAACAATTTTCTCCAGACTGAAGACTTTAGAAGACAACACAAAGTATGATGTTTAAAGGGCTGCTTTATTGAGAAATACATCTTTCTGTAGACTAGTCATCTTCATCCTTCTGTACACACTGGGCATGTTACATATGTATGTCAAGTTGGACACCCAGTTGAGAGATGCAGCGTCAAGTACCTTTTTCAAATCTTGGTGGCAAGATGGGTGAAAGTTTTGGTTGTCAGCTTCTAAAAGTAAGGGGGTTTGTGGTGTAGAAGGTAGGTAACAATTATGGCTTCCAGTGCAAAGTTGCCAAATACTCTCTCACAAAGCTGCTGCCAGAGTGTCGTCTTAGAACACAGAAGCTGAATTTGGAAAATGCGAGTGTGTGATACTAGGCATGTGTAGGAAATAGCCCTGCTTCTCTGCAAACTGCTGTCTTAATAATTATTCCTTCCTTCTGCCTTGACACCATGATGCTAACTAGCAGTCTGCAGTAAAGATAAGATGCTGGAGAAGGTACATACCTGAAAACATGAGTAACAACCACACTCTTAGTTTTGTAAGGCTGGAATGCTTCCAAAATGTGTTTTGCTGGTTTTACCTGATCTACCACAATAGTCTTTCAGATAGTGATTTGACAGTGGCATTTATTAAATGTGAAAATAGAGACATTGGATGTCATAAATTTACAGGACTAGCAGTCTTTGATCAGAATGATTGTTTTGGCAGAGAACAAAAACAGCATGTATATATAACATTGAAACTGCACATTTGTACTGTTACAGACAAGATTCTACACTCCAGCAGTGCCAGCATGCTTCATAGGTTGCCAAGTGATCTTCTCAGATTTGATTTAGGTCTTGAAAGGTTTGAGATGGTTTCTGGGTGGTCCTGGAAGCAGCTGTAGGGAATGTGTAACTATGTGTCCATCTTTCACTAGGTTTGAAGCACTTACATCCAGTGGGATCAGGGTTGCCTCTGATAAAGGGGAATGGTTACACCTGCACTAAATTCCTACAGTTATGTTAGCTATGAAACAGAAGATTTCTGCATTAGTTTCTTATATGAAAGGCATAACTAGATAATTCCTCTCTCATCACCCTAAGGAATAAACTAAATCTGTGAAAGTGACACTTCAGTCCCTTGTGGAATTGCACATAGTTTTGTAAAAAGTTTGGATGCAGCTTCTGGGAAACTGAACTATCACATGCTATGAGACGCTAAAGTAGAGCTAAATAGCTGATCACTGTTGGATGAAAATGAATTTATTATTCCTGTGCACTGAAGTTCAGTAGTAGATAACTATCACATCAATTGTGTTGACCCTTGCAATGATTAGATATTTAAAGCAAACTGGCAGATGCCTGTAAGATGCTGTCTTGATTTAGTGTTTCATACTGACATACCAGATTTGATTAGCTCTAAATTTAATATTAAGATTGCTCTGTCTTGGAAAATATTTCTCATATTATTTACAGTTCCATCTGAATCCCACTGTTTCAAAGGGTCTATCTGTAGATGGTGCACAGTAGTTTAATGTTTTAAAATCTCTGGGCTTTGATTCAATATTGTGTTAAATAGAATGATGGTTTCCATAATGCATGTAGTAAGAGAAAAGTGTAGACCTACAGGAGGAGGTGTAGGTTTTACCAATTTTTTCCAAGAGGAGATTGTTTATGTTGTCAGCCATGATGCTGTGCATCAGTTTTATGCAGTGGGAGAAGAGCAAGTGCAAATGGAATTGGAGAATTGAAATGGATGAGACAAAGTAAGGTTTCTCCAACCTTCCCCTTCTGAGTAATACAGAAATCACCCAAAGGAAAAGAAAGGAGAAAACTCAAGTGCACAAAGTCAAAACACTGAGACTTCTTGATGCTTTTGTGTGAGGAAACAGTTGTTTTCTTTATTCTCGTTACCTGCAAGAAACCACATAACAAATAAGCAGTATTTTTCCCATCATTTGAAGAATCAAAGGGTCCAAATTTAAAGAAGTTCTAAAACTCCAGCCAAAATTTGCAGCTAGTGTTCAAACACATGCATGCTCAGGTATACATTTCTCGGTCACTTTTAGTGGTCTTTCAAAATACTGGACAAAGATTTCTATATCCATTACACTTTGGCAGACAGTATCAAATGCATTACAGCACTGTAATATGGTATTGCATGGCTGTTATGTAAGAATAAGCATTCAGTTTTGGTTTTGTGTTGCTAAGTTTAGGTATTCAATATACTTTAGCATGACTTGCAGGATCATCTGGGTTATTCTCTTCACAACAAAAATATTTTGAGAAATCTGACTTAAATAACACATAAATTTGTATAAGACCTCTATAGGGTCATTCTCTGCTCTTCTCAGTGAGAGAAAACAAATATCATGAAGGTGATCCAAGTGACAGATGATATGTGAAGTTCAGAAAGCAGAAAGCAAAGTGTTCCAGAAACTAAAGTTTTCTGAGCTGACCAGAAGTAGTTTAGGAAGCAGTTTAGGATGTAGGTAAGATGTGCTATTGGTGTCTAGAAAGGTGAGATGAGTACTAGACAGAAAATCTTGGTTTGGTAAGAAAAAAAGGAAGGAAAACAAAACAAAGAAAGAAAGAACCATTCCAAAAAACCAAACAAAAAAACCAAAGCTACAAGACAATGCTTAATAAATCTGGTATTTGAACTATGGTGTCCTTTTTCTCACAGGGTAACAGCTCTCCATGGGAGTTGTTCTACTGGGTTTTAGCTGTTTTCCATATAAGGAGGTGCTCAATATGACCTAGAAAAAGCAATTTGGTCCATAACAGAATTTCTCTTTCTGTTGTGTATTGTTCTCCTTTTATTGTACATTATAGATGTGCCTAAAGCCACACTCAGGATAACTTCTGTGAATCACTTCTCTCTTGGGTGAAATTCAATAAAACAGAAAATAGCAGGAAAAATGGTTTGAATTCAAAAGCAGCTGTACAAGATCTTAAGAGTAAGGAAGCAACTGAGAAACGTCGTGATGGTTGGTTGCTCTTCAGTTTCAAGGGTGATCCTCAGGTGGGTGGAATTGTTTCCATTGGTGATGCAGTGGGCTTTTATAAATTTAATCTTGGAAAACTAAACCATACTAAATATTGAGCTTTCCTGTGTAATGTGTTGTTGATAAGGCAGCATTCAAACCGATTAGCCCTGGGTTGAATTTTCCTAGTGCAAAGCTGTGCAATTTCATACTATGATTGTGTTTCCAGTGTTGCTTGTGAAGGCTCTATTATACCCTCTTCTAGGCCTCTGTGCAAGAACATATTTGAAATCTTGATTGTAGTTCCTGGCTGAGCATGAGGGTAGGTTTTTTCTTTTAGTCATGCTAAAACTCTACAGTGAGAAGATTTGATGAGAAGGGATAGAAGAGGAAATGATTTCGTGCAAAGGTATGTATGTACCCAAAAACTGGTCACATTAGAAACTGCCACTAGGTTTAGCTGATTTACAAACATTGTGTTCACAGAGCAAGCTGGTGTTATGTGTTTTTAGATCTATAATAGTTCCATAATGGTTCCTGTGTTCAATGCAGTCAAAAGAGGAAGTCAGATGTTAAAATTTATGAGGGAAAGGATAGAAATCAGTGTTTTCCCACAGGAATTTTCCATTGCATGCACTCATCTTTAACACTAGAGACTCAAAAATGTTCAAAGGGCAGTAGAGGTATCATGGGGATGGCTTCTGTACAAGCAATTCTGAACTGGTAGGGTAAGGTTTCTCAACCTGGAAAAAAGATGCCTCAGGTCTTGTGTGTGAAAGATACCTGTGAAGCAGGTGGCATGAATACAGTGTATAGCCAGTAGTTGCTTACTGTGTTTCCCTGTGAGCAAAGCCATTTCATAAATTTGTTATGTTTAGCATTGATGATCTCATCTTTTGGCACAGTAGCACCATTGTTCCTCCCCTGAGCTCTGTGGAGGCAAACCCCACTGGACAACTCAGCCTGCAGGGTAGGGATCTCTTTTAGTCATGGACACGTTTAACATTACAAGTGTAATCCATATGATCTTTATGCTGACCCAGGTGAGTAATTTTGATCCTCTTTACATTAGCTTAATCTGAAATTACAAAATGCACAGTATGTGCATAAGCAGTAATGCATCTGGCAGCACCTATATGTGCATGTTTGCTTGTTTTTTCTCAACAATAATACCACTTTAGTCTCCACATCAGGCAGGCTTCCAAGTCCCAGGGTATGTTTTGTGCTTGTGCAAACCACAGAACTGCTCTTTATGACAACCATGAAGAAGAAGGAAAAGTATAGATATGTCAAATATCAGACAAAACAAGGAATTTTATAAGCAGTGAAAAGATATTTCTGCTTCCCTTCACCAAAGCTCCTTTTACATTTGTTAAGAGTCACTTCTCACTTGACTGTTTCTGAAGAATACTCAGAAATGCTTAACAAAAGTGTCTTTAAGCACTCAAACTCAACCTGGAAATGAATGTTAATTAAAAGCACTTTAAAAAATTGCTCTGTTCAACAAAAGCCTTTCCTTTGACATGTTATAGCCCTTGATACTGAAAAACATACACAGAAATGACACAGGCACTTCAATTAGCTCTGAAACCTTTCTTAAATAGTTAGAATGAGGGTATTGGTTTATAGATTTGTACCACATATTTAAATGTCAGAAGCATAACTTTGAAAGCAAAACAATGACAAACAATTTTGTGCTAATGTGTAAACTCTGCAAGTGATGCAAGGTTTAGATACGCAGGGGGTATATTTCTGGTGTTTTTCTTACCAACCATTTTCTATTTCCTCTTTCAACGTTATCCGAGCTTTTAAAGAGGGGTTTAGTTTGCTGTTGTGGTCATAAAAGATATGGCTGCTGCAGTCTTATTTATATGTTCAAACTTGTATATATATTTATACTACAAATGGAGGATCTTAATCAATACAATTACTGATTTTATTTTATTTCTCTGCTAAATTACTATTATAGGAAAAGAAAGTGTAATGTAAACTAACTAAATTACTAAATTAAAATGTCTTTTCTGTTTCATTTTACAGTGGTAAAAGTAGCACTTTTTTCTTTCTTCTTTTTTTGTGTTATGAGAGGAGTGGTTTTCAATCAGAGAGATGAACTAATCTTTGAGAAAATAAGTTTTCTCACATATAGGCTCGGGCTCTAAGGGGTTAACAGTTTCTTGACGTGGTCAAAACTAATATTTGCAGCAGACTTGTTTAGGCTAAGGGCAGCATTAGCTACACTGCTTCTTGTTCTAGGAGTCTGAGCCCAACAAGTTAGAGAACCTCTCCCAAGATAAATAAAAAGCCTTGCAAAACACAGAGCAGACAACTTAAAGAAAACCATTTCCCCTTTCTCCTGCCTCAAGCAGGATGATGTCAAATCTTCATCCTATGCTGGCATATCATGAAAATCTACTCTAATGAAGCAAATTATCAGGAAAGAAAAGGGTTCTCCCAAAGTAACACACTTCTTTAAAGGGTAAATAAGGTCTACATCACCCCTCCTACATGAGCTGTCATATTGAGGGCAGCTATACAATGGCACCAGTATCCTGCTGGTCTTCCCTAAAGCGTACCAGTACTACCAGGGACCATGTACACTGGGTTACTCACTTTTACATATGCCACCTGCCTTGTTTTTGAATAGATACATTATACACAAAACAGAAAATAGAGATTTTTTTTCCCCTGTTTTGTATTCATAGGGCAAATATACGGAAAAATATGTTAGGCAATTTCAGTATGTGACCCAACTAGGCAACAATTCCTTCAAATAGTTTCAAAATTTTCAACATAGTGCATCCCTTCTACTTGAAAAGTCATTATTAGAGATCCTCAAAGTAAAAGGTGAATGGAACAGTGAATAATTTTAGTTGATTTTTTTTTTTTTATTTTAGTTTTTGACTGGCTTATTACCTTACTGGGCCGATTCACCCAGCAGGTGTTGGTACATGTTGTTCCCGAGGAGGCTTCCTGCTGGCAAATTGGTTTGAAATCAAGAATTGCATTTATAATCTTGACAATAATAACTATGAGAAACATGCTAGTGAAGGCTGGATGAAAGGCAGATCATCTTTTCTTCCAAAGCATAGGCATAAGAGTTTTCAAACTGTGTTATCTCTTATTTTTAGCAAAGAACTTTTGATATACAATAAAAAAGCCAAAGTTAAGCCTTAGATACATTTTTTAACTATTGACTGTACATTCGTTTGATAAATCAGATCATCAGATTCATAGTTTTAAGTCCTGAGTAAACACTATGAAACTCTATTGCGTACATCAGTATAGTAGAGGAGGATTGAGATACCAGTCATTCTATCAATTGTGAAATTAACTTGTTTCTTGTGATTTCTTATTGGTTATATAGTATTGCACTTGTAACTTAACTTTTTTTAATACATCTGTATTTTTCTGTATCTTTAAATATATACTTTTCTAGTCAACCTCTGTTACGACCATATATTCAGGCAAAATTCCTTCTGAAATAAATAAAAACTTGTTTGTGCCTGTCCAGGAAGTTTGAGTAGTTGCTGTAAAATTAGCTAAGTTTACCTTAAAACAGGAATTTCAGTTCATCTCAGTGAACTGTCAGTGAGCTGTTCCAGTTAAAAGCCTTCAGTTTCTTGGTACCAGTAATGCCTGTAAACCTCAGACAGGGCACTTACCATTAGTAAAGAGGAAGGAAAAGCTGTGTAGTTTGGTCTGCACTCTGATCACATCCAGATGGGCATTATAATATCTTCAGTAGGATTAATTTTCCCTTACTTTGAATGTGTACAGTCTACCTACCTTAAGCTACTTACAGGATGTAGCATGGCATTCTTTTGCCTAAATATGCAATGACAATGTGGTTACTAACTCAGATGCAGAGAATTGCATTTAATGTAAGAATTCCACCCTTATGGACCATTTCCAGTTTATGCAGATTATGTTAATCTGAGCCAATGTAAGGCAGCAGCCAGATTTTTTGCTACTTCCTTTCTTTTCCACTGCCAACAAAGCAAGTAACAGGTCTTAAGAGACACTTATCCTTTAGTTTGATACCATTTGACTCAAATATCTTTCTGACCTGGTATGGACAGATAGCTCAAAGTGATGTCTTCACATCAACAAATACAAAGATAAACAGAATTTCAAAAGCAGTAGGGTACTTGCTTATCCTACTGCCTTGAGCAGAAGTAGTTTTTAGGTTTTTTAAAGCAAGGTAACCTCTGTATGTACCAAATCTTCTTCCTTTTATACTAGAGCCATTATCATAACAGTCCAACAGAAGTCAACAACCACTTGATTGAAATTATGCACAGATGTTTTCATAGCAGTACTGTCAATCTCACAGGTACTGATATAATAAACCTTTCTTAGTATTGAAAGGAAATGAGAGGACAATCTTGCCATTAAGGATGGAAAAGTACAAAGAAACAGCCACTGGAAAAAAAAATTCCTCTTATATGCGGGTGACAACGTGATGGGCTTTGAAGAAAACAATCATGATCACACTGTTAAGTGAGATTAAGACAGACAATATACAGTGATAGCAAAGTAGACTGAGAATGTGGAATTAAATAAGCAGTGCAAGAAAGAAGAGAAAATTTGTTAGTAAATTTTGTTTTTATTCCCTTAAAATCTGGTTTACACATAGTAGTCTAGGCCTTAATCTAAAAATGAACATTCCTGCAGAAGTACAAGTTTGCATTATGAAGACTCAGTCCCACTGATTACCCATGTAGTATATTTCACATGCCTCATCTAATATGCTGCTCTAAAACAGTTCTCAAATTGTGTAGACAAGTTAAAGTGCTCAGCAGAATCCATTGCAAAATGCCAAAATTGCATACATGAATTGGCAGGAACTCAAATAGATCTATATGAGTTCTTATCAGCTTTACAGACACTGCATTTATGTAATTGAAATACTAAAAGATCGATGTAATTGAAATACTAAAAGATTTTAAACTCCTCTGAACTGCACTGTCGAAAACTAAATCTAAAAATGAGTTTAGGTCTGCTTAGACATTGTGACAGCTACTGTGAAGAACTAGAATGTCCCCACAGATTTCTTGTGAATGAGATTTGCTTAAAAAAAACTAGATTTGAGAGGATGAAGTTTGCTGTTGACTCTACCTATTGAACAAGGATAAGAGTGGCACCCTGATGCAAGAGCTATAGATCTCTACAGGAGGGAAAGATAAGGGCCCTGAATGCACCAGTATCATCCTCCTCAGTCTCATTCCAGGTCCCCATCCACACACCCTCTTCCCTTTGGGCCCAGAGTTGCGTTTGAGCTCAGGTTCTGGCCCATTGCCCTTGCTGAACTGTACTGTAAGTATGCTGTGTCCAACCCTGTCTTGGTGATTTGGCTCTGACTCAGTACTACCAACCCATTTGGTAATCAGTGGACTTTTGTCTGACACAGAGTACTGCCACCAGACTTACTCTGCTCTTCATGGCTGGGACTGTGCCCCTGCCTTGCAGTCTCCCTTGGCTCTCACCTTCATTTGTGAAGACTCCACTTGCTCCCTGAAATGGAGCACCACTACTGCTTGATTTATAATAAGTGCACTGAAAGAGGAAATACATTTTTTTGCTGTATTTTGCTGACATGCTGGTCAGAGTGTTCTGAAAAAAAACAGGGCTAAATCTTCAGTTTCAGAGGAATAGACACAATACCTTTTTTCAGTACTGAACTGTAAGATATACCTATTCCACAGACCCAAAAATATCCAAAACAGGACTGCATTCTGCCAGAGGCAAAATGGGTTCAGCCATGGTGGAAAAACGACCAGGAAGCAGTGTCTGTGCCCTTTAGGAGTGTGGGCTGGGTTCCTGATAGAACACCTATATGCCATTCACTCTGGGGCAGGCATTTACCCCTGGGGTTTTGCTGGGTTACCTCTGCAAGCAGCCTAGCTGGGAGTATCTGGAGAGAGTTTAATTTAAGGCAGCTCTAAAGAAACAGCTCTTCATATGCAATAGTCCAGAGGTCCTACTCTCTTTTGCTAATGAGACCCAGAGTGCTAAAATTTTAGCACACCATGACAACTAAATGTAAAAAAGTGTCTAATGTTATTTGGTCATCAGCTTGCTTGCTCACTTACAGCCAGGAGGGAAAGACTAAATTAAGTGGGAAAACATTGAGCCATGGTAGGTAATAAGGGTTTTACCCACTGGTTGAAAATCCACTTTTTCAAAGTGTTCATGCATCATTCTCCCCCGTCACCAATTAAAATTGGGATATTTTTGTATATATTAATAAAATAAGTGTTAGGTTCTTTTTTTAAACAACATTATATTCCTCACATCTTTCCAAAATCTTCTGAATATTAGTTCAGTAAGGCTATTTAAAATGTGAAACAAACCCCTCAAACAATTAAGTTTGAGACTTTATGTAGTCTAATAAGTTGGCAAAAGAATATTTCAAGAGAACTGAATGTTTTCTTCTATTGACTGCTAGTCAAACAAATAAAATTCTATTTTCTCATTAACAGATATCAAAATACAAGGAACAAGAAGTTAATAGCAGAGACAGTTTTCATACTGGCCAAGCTATTTCACCTGTGTTTACTAGGAGTACTTTGGTAGACATTAGCAAACAGGAAGTCTTATTTCATACGACAAGTTGCACACCTTGCAGAAATCCTTGTAACATGTCCTCTGACCCCCGAGCCCACATGTCAGATTTGTGCATAGCATATGAGGTCTTCCTAAGTGAATTCATACTCATGCAGACAGTGTTTTGCACAACACTCCAAAGGAGACAGTGAAGAACTGGCTTCGGGAGCAAAGCTGGCACTAGAAGGCCTGTGCAATCAGCTCACTTACATGCCTGTTTTGACAGATCAGCCCTGGCGTGAACACTGGCTTTTCTAGCTAAATTGGCTCTTAGCCAAATGCAGTGATAGCTAGAAAATAAATAGTATAGAAGGTGAATGTACTGGCAAGGTACTGGGCAGTCTTCACTGCCCTTTGACATCCAGCATGTTTGGAAAATAGGGAAGAAGGGGAAGGAAAAAGAAGCAATATTTACTCTTCCTGGTAAATAAAGATAATGGAACACAGATGTGCCATATGGCCATGCAAACAATAATTTGAACAGAATAAAACAGTGCTTAAATTTAGCTGCTTCTTATTGGAAATGCCTTATGTATACTGTGATTTTTTATAATAACATTTAATTTAATTTAACAATTAGAACATTTTTTTGTTATTTGTCTTTATCCTAGGAATAACTTGATTTAATTTGCATTAATGTTTTGTTTGCAAACAGTAAATATTTGAACTTCATTTGACTCTGTCCCAAGTTGTCATTTTTTCTCTGCTGTACAGTTTGGTTACAAACAGTTCACATTAAAATCTGGAAACCAAAGTAACTAAACGGGGTTAAAGTTTCCTACTAACAGAACCTGAAGTCAGATGAGAACATTTTCTCTTCAGGTACATCAGAAATCTGGATTAGGTAATTAACCAATCTTTCACAATACTTTTGTCTTATACATTTTCCATTTAATCACACTGAATTTGATCCCAAACCTACCAAGCCTATACTCATGCTTAAGCATGAGAAAGCAGTGATTTTCAACTTTAGCCCTGACTCAGCTTTCTTTTGCTATTCTGCAAGTGTTTTGACTTCTTACAAACAGAAATAAAATCACATACTGTTCTGATGTGGTTTTATTGACAAGAAACATTAAAGTGACAACTGCATCTCATTTCAGCTAGTCCTCAAAATTATCTGAGGACTTCTTCAAATTTATTACATAGTGAACCACAGAAACAGATTCAAATGGATTTTTTTTCTTCCAGGGCTCATCACTGTGTTAATGTGGTTTAATGCATTACTATTCCTTAGCTGTCCTGTGTCATAAACAGTTAATGAAAAAGTTTAAGTCAGTGCATTTTAACCCCTGGTTGCCATGGCTTGACAGAGCATGCACAGATCTGTTACTGATGTCTAAGTAGTATGTGTAAATGACTTTATTACATTGTGGTAAACCACAAGGGTTGATTGAATTTAAATAAATATTGGAGGCAGCATTATGGGGATGTTGTAGATCCAAAGCATGTCTATTGAGTCTTAAGGACAAAAGGTGATGTTAAAATTTTTATTTAGCTCTCTAGAATGAAATCAATGTGTTTTGTGTTAGAAGAGATGTTTGGGTGAGCTGGTAAGGATATAGAAGCAGCATGCATTTTCCTTTTCTCCTATCCCCCTGCTCAGAACTTGAAGATGGGGAACTGATATGCAAACCTGTATATGTGACAATTACTTTCAGCTCAAAGTTTACCCATGATGGAAATAAGGCTGTCAATCTCAACAGAAGATATATGTTGGGTTTTTTTTTAAATTGAACCCTAAATACTCCTTTAGAATTAGGGATTTCGCTCAAGAATCTGAAAAGTGAAACATCAAAAGTCACAGTATGATGAAATTTATCTCAGATTTCTTAATTTTCTTCTCTTCATCAGTGTACTTTTTTTCCCACTGTTTACTCTCTTGGGCATACTTACGTCACACAGTGAAAATTGTAATCCTCTGAATGCAAAGCGCAGGTGACTAACAGCTATGCTCTGCAGTCACACACCAAAAAGCAGCATGTGAGACAAATCTTTAGATGCATTTCACATTTACAGGCAGTATATATATATGAATATATGTATTCAATATATATATATAAAATATATATATAAAAATACATATAAATATATGAAGTATATATTAACTATTAGTGCTTAAAAATCTCATAATCTGCCAATTTCTCTATATTGTGGCTTTCTTTACTACTCTTTAGTTCATAACCATGCCATGCTGATAATCCCATATGAAGAATTTTTTGTTTATTTTTCTGTACACCAGACTGTCCCCATTTCCTATGGTGAGACAAATAGCCCATTAGTCACCTATAAATCTGGGTGGGATTAGGAGCTGGGTGGTAAGCAGCACAGATGAGATACAACTATATGAGAGAGATTTGTTCTAACAAGCATCACAAAGTGTTTGTGTTGCATATGCAACTCTATTATTTGAAGCTATCCAGTGACTACCTACATAAATCCTCTATGGATCAACCTTTCTCTAGACAGAAAAAAAATCCTGACACTGCTAAAGTCCTCCAGGCCTTTCCACAGGGACTTCTCCATATCTGAGCTGTTATTCCTGTTCTGCTCTCTTCTCTGAGACGCTGGTCTTCCTGACACTGCTAAAGGTTCTTAGGCATTGTGTAATTGGTCTTTGCTACCACTGGATGTCTGTGTCTGGCTCGGGTAAGAGTAAAGAACCTACTGGGTTCTCTTTGGTTGCCCATTGTATTTTGAATCTGAAGTCCATGTACCAAGCCATAAGAAAATTTTCTTGATCATATATTCCTCTGATGCGGTGGTTGCCTGTCAGACCTTCTACCTTTTTTTTAATTGGTGCTAAATCCAACCTGCATTCGTCTTAGTTTACTGCTTAAAGCAGGGCCTTAAAGGATCTGCAAGAACGAATTAATGAATGAACACTGAGAATTCAGAAACAGAGTAGGTATGCTTATTTTTCTTCTTATGAATATAAAAGGCTATATAATCAAAAGCATTTAAGCTAAAGACCAAACACTACATAAAATCTTTGCAGATTTCAAACCATTTTCTTGGGATAAAAAAAACAACCTCATAAAACTGGTGATTGCTTCACAATAACACCCTTTTCCCTATTTTCCATCTGCCCCTCCAATTTATGCAATCAATGGGAAGCAGTTCGATTAACGGGCCCTCATTTTTTGGTATAATGTTCTTTTTGATTTCTTCTTCCAGGATTTAATCCAAGTATTTATATCTGTATTCTAAGCATCGTTCTCTTTCTTGAGCGTGATATGAGGCAAGAAAAAAAATTGTTTACAAAATCCCTTCCTCTCCTTATTCATTTCATGCCACTTTTGATTACAAATGTGTTTTACCTGAGGCTTAAAAAAAACAAAGCAAAGTGCAATGACAGAGTCCCTATGTACACGACCCATACAGAAGATTTCAGAAGCTAAAAGGATGTCCAAATGAAATATGTGCTCTGAACATGAAATTCCGTAAGTTGGTATTTGTTCTCATGAAGTATTAGACAGTTTAACTAACAGTTGAATCATAGGTATTTACTTAATCTTTTGAAACACAATTTTCAAAATAGATAGGAGCCACAGATAAAGTTTGTGAGTGTAGTGGAATGATTCTGTGTAAATTCTAAGACTTAATTATACTGGCTGTTTTGGATTCATAGATTATTTGTGAAGAACCACAATTTTGTGAGCATGTTTATCGTTCAAACCAGTGTGACAGTATTGCATTCAAATTTTTAGTGCCTTGAAAGCCTCTGAAATTTTTCCAGTTCCAGATTTTGTGGGTCCTTATTCAAGGTTGAAACCAACCGCTTATGTTGCACACACTAGATTTTCTTTATCTGGATCCATATATACAAGAGAGCTTGAAAAACATAAACAGGTCCAGTGTGAATAGATAAAATGCCATAACTGGAGAAGGACAGTAAAGCAGCACAGTCCTTTTGGCCATGTAATGGGTGTGGGGCCAAATACTTGCTAATGTGAGGCATGGACACCACTTTAGACCTAAAGAAAATGATAGATGTTGACGCAGTCCAGCACCTTAATTGTGCCTCCCCTGATGGGAGAGACTCTTTATAGTTTTTGCCAGGAGTCCGAGAGACGGACGGGACTTCTGTATTTTCTCGGTCTTCAGGTTGTTTATTATATCTTATCAGTAATTCACATGCCGACAGCATAGCATTGTCCTGGGTTGCAGTGTATTCTATTACCATCCCCATCAGCTGTTGAAATCAGGTGGGGCAGTGTTTCCTTGCCTCCTCCCCCCAGACTATCTTTCTGTTAATTGCCCATCATTGTCCTGCCGCC